>NC_082389.1:20766521-21059021 GCF_031168955.1 Gadus macrocephalus | reverse complement strand
CATTAAAAGTTACATAAAGTAACAGTTTAATAACACAAACGCAGGAAGCACGTGAGCTGCTAGTTTAGCGAAAGCAGCCTAACAACCTGACGTTGAAACATGCGAGCGAGCCGATCAAATCCTAATAACTATAAAACTAAAGATCAGACACAATCACTGACTGAAGATTATGCAAGTAAAAAGTATATTTCTCGCTAGAAATGTTATTAGAAACACGTTTAACGGTGAATCGGTCCTAAAATATTGCATTTCCCATTCAGATAATAAAGATTAATAAAGATCATACACATTCACTGACTGAAGATTATGTAAGGAAAATGTAAATTTCTCGCTAGAAATGTCATTAGAAACGCGTTTAATGGTGTATCTGTCCTAAAATATTGCATTTCCCATTCAGATAATAAAGATTAATATAAGCTACGCCGTGTTCCGGAGCCGCGGGGGATTCTGGGAATTGGGGTTGTCAGTTGACAAATGGGGCATTTGTTAACTTGTTTTGTTGTTAGGATTAAGTGGGGTTGATGGGTTCGGGATGTTATGTGGTTGTGTGTTGTTCTATTAACATTGTTCGTGTGTTCATTGTTGTCGACACCGTCACCGAGAGTGACGTGACCATCGTTTCGTGCAGCTGTTCCGTGTTGAAGTCTCGTTCAATAAAAACCAACTCTCGTTGTCGAGCGTTCAATAAAAACCAACTCTCGTTGTCGAGCGTGTCCCCCCCCTCAAGAAACGTGCCCCCCCCCCTCAAACAACGTGTTCCCCCCCCTACAAACGTGTCCCCCCCCCCCCCCTCAACAAACGTGTCCCCTCCCCCTCAACAAACGTGTCCCCCCCCCCCCCGTCACCAACAGTGTACCTCCCCCCCCCCCCCCCCCCCCCCCTCCCCTCAACAATCGTGTCCACAATCTGGCGCGAAACCCGTGAAACCCAAACCGCGAAACCCGCCTCTAGAGCGGCACGCGTGGATACTGTAGGTATAACACGCTGTTTTTACGTTGTAATAGTACGTATCCAGTGTTCATGGAAACGTACACCGTCAACGTTTTTTCTTGGCGACTGGGTTGGATCACACCAGG
Organism: Gadus macrocephalus; assembly: GCF_031168955.1. Taxonomy (NCBI): domain Eukaryota; kingdom Metazoa; phylum Chordata; class Actinopteri; order Gadiformes; family Gadidae; genus Gadus; species Gadus macrocephalus. Next base: position 21,057,945 of record NC_082389.1, on the reverse strand, counting down.
CCTATGCCGCCGCCTACATTAATGACATCATCATCCATAGCGCCAGCTGGGACATCCACCTGAGACACCTATCCACCTGAGGCAGGAAACTCCTCCCGAATGAAAGGAACTACTCCACCGTGGAGAAGGAGGCCCTGGCCATCAAGTGGGCCGTAGACAAGCTGCGGTACTACCTCCTGGGCCGGGAGTTCACCCTGGTGACGGACCATGCCCCGCTCAAGTGGATGGCCACCGCCAAGGATACAAACGCCAGGGTGACAAGGTGGTTCCTGGCCCTACAGGACTACCGCTTCAAAGTGGACCACCGACCAGGGCGGGAGCACGCCAATGCTGATGCCCTGTCCCGTCGGGACGCATGCCTCTGGGCAGTCAGAGGCGCCCCGGGGCTACATCTAAGGGGGGAGGAGTGTGGCAACCCGGCCCCGACACGGCGGGCCTGGAAGCCCAGAGGGCAGGTAATACGAGCTGTCTACCACCCTTTTCCCCCAGAGGGCGCCAAGGGTCGCATTGGCAAGGTCCCACTCAACGCCAACGGGAGACACCTGTGTACCAGGCCAATCAGACCCAGGTGAGGGCTATAAAGAGAAGCTGAGATGCAGTCTAAAGAGAGGAGGTATGTGACCCATGTAGAGGCAGAAAGCGGAGCGAGATTCCCTACCCGGACGGACCTTTGCCCCGGGACCCGGTCTAGAGAAGACCACAGGAGACCACGGAAGGACCTCTTCACCTGGATACCGGGACAGCGCGTGAGACACGACCACAGCATCCCCAGTGGCTCACGGAGCCCAGACTCTTTATTTGTTATAGTTTGCATTGACGGGTGATTCCCCTTTCTTCCGTTCTTTGGAATTAATAAACGTGCCTTGTTGGCAGTTTGAGCATCCGAGACTCTTGTTCCTTGAGCCGGGTTACCACAACACACTTAACCTTGGAGCTCAGAAGCTGTACAACTGCAATACAGTTTCCAACTGGGCAACAAGGATACGTTCTGTGATCGTATGGATGAGATCCCACATGGCTAAAGTCGTCCTAAAGGAAAAGCAGCCACTCCTCAGTAAGTAATAGATGTGTAAATACTTTAATAGCAAGCTAACAAGCTACAAATTACATAAATGTAACATAAATGAACAGATTAGGATCAATTTAAAAATTATAAAGTAATGGTAATATTACATTCTTTAATGTGTGTGTGTGTGTGCAGGGGCGCAACTGCCTACACATAGCAGCCCCCCCCCCCTCTTTGATCTGGGCACAAATTTGACCTAAAGCACACTCTGAATCACATATTGATTCCAAAAATTCATTTTGAGTGCACCAGGACAGATATCCGATGTTCTTTTTAGAGGCAGCCTTTCTAAGATGCTCTGCCAGTGTAACATCATACCGTGCTATGAGATCAAGGATACCCAGAACATTTCCATTTCTAGGATTTCCTAACTGTGCATTTTGTCCCCCTCAGTGGCAGGTTTCGATCACTCGAGTCAACAGGCTCTCTGCAATTCGCTATCAATAGTTTTACCTAGGCATAAGCGGGATGCCAATTCTTTCCACATCAGATAAGCATTTTTGTGGTAACCACTTGTTTCATGGTGCTTCAGTATCTTTGAAAGACACTGCCAGTTATTATACCCCACCACAAGGCACGTGTCAGCAACTCTAGCTTCACCAAAAAGCTTACATGCAAAACAATAGACTCGGTTAGAACTGTTGGAGTACAGTAACCAATAGGGCTGGGAAAAATAATCGATTCTTCGATGCATCGCAATACTGTGTAGAACGATTCAGTCTCGATTCAGATACGATAATAATCTTTATTTTTTTGGGGATTATTAACGGAGTTATAAAGTATCAACTTTATAACTCCGTTTTTAATGGGTCTATTGAAATAAAACAAAGACTTGCATAGAGATTGAAGGAAACAAAGTAACCACAAACAAGTTCCTTTATTTTTCTTGTAATGATCCGTTATATTGTAGGCTCCATTCTGATCAGTACACAGTTGTAAAACAACAGTAACCTGTTGTTTTACTAGTAGTAGATTTAGCTGAATATTTACAAGCCTCCTCTTGATACACTGACATAAAAACGACTGTCTTTCAACCACTTTGAAAAGCTTTCTTTCATCCCTGCGCACCCTTTCTCCTTCCCAATCTTTATTTTTCTATGTTGTGACCCTGAGGGCTTTCTTCTCTGCCTCTCCATATTGAGGTACGTGTCATCAGATGACAATACGGTTCAAATTAAGACACTCTGGCGCTCACCTCCAGGGCGTGGTCGAGGGGGCGCCCACTGGAGCGCCGTGTGGGGAGGAGGGGGGGAGGGAGGCGAAGGAGCGGGAGGGCGCCTTATCAGTGACGTTCCTCTGTTATTGATCATCATATCATGTACACAAACGCTGTTAAAAACAGAAAATGCAGACTCAAATTTTTTTACTTCCATCACTTTGGCACCCCCTCTGGTGCGGCGCCCCCATGCGCGGCATATAGTGCATACCCACTTTTTGCGCCACTGTGTTGTGTGTATGTGTCTGCAGCGCTGCCCCAGCACATGCTCCTTTTAGATGTGAGGACAAGATGGAACTCCCTGTATTTGATGATGGAGAGATTTTGTGAACAGTTCCCTGCCATCCAAGCTGCAGCCAAAGACCAACGGCTTAGAAAGCCCATGGAGAAGGAGAAGTAAATTAAAATGACTTACATAAAACTTGGTTGACTAAAGCCACATTAAAAAGGTGATGTTTGTTGTTTATGCAATATTGTTTCTTTTGTTTTGTTTATGTTGCAGACTGGCCAGAATAGGCAATGAGGACCTGAGGAAAGCAGAGGAGTTTGTGCAACTGATGAGGATGCATTACACATCCACACTCGCTGTCTCCAGCGAAAAAGTTCCAACCTGTGGCCAGATATTGCCCATCCTTCAGAAACGGCGAAAACACTGTGCAGACAGATGACTCTGCATTTGTCAGGAGCGTCAAGGAGAACATCTGGAATGATCTTTCCAAACGTTACCAGGTACAGTTACTGACATGTCACGATAATTACTATATGACAATTAATCATATACACTAATGGTTATTTATTGTCAGTCACATTTTCTCCTAAATTGGTGTTGTTTGTGCTCCATTTTAAACTTAAGGATGGTGGCATTCCTGGAGGAAGCCACTCTGTTGGATCCCATATTTAAATGTAAAATGGACATGGATGACATCTGGGACAGGGTCAGGTTATCAGCAGTGGCAGCAAACACAGAGGCACTGGAGAAGGTACTGTATTTGAATTTGACTGCCTTTAGCACATTTCTGTTGTGAGACCTTTTCTTCTTGCTCTGTGGTTCTTACTGTACATTTCTTCTCAAGCTGTCAGAGCCAAGAGAGACACAGGGGCAGGCAGAAGAAGAGGATGAAGAAGAAGAAGAGGAGAACTACGTAAGTTTAATGTAGCTAATTGTGATGAATGATGATAGATGGCAGGGATTATCACACTATTTAGTTTAATATTAATCCTTGTTATGTCATAATTTCAGATGCCACCTGATGCCACAGCCCTAGAGGAACTTTTTGAAGAAGAGGACGGCAAGCTGCTTTACACACAGCAGCTGCCCCCTGTCTCCACAGCCCAGAGAGTGGATCAAGAAATCCAGCTTTATAGAAGCCTTCCTCCCATTCCAACCAAAGACAGTGCCAGTCTCTGGTGGTGGAAGAAGAGTGACACATTGCCAGTGTTGTCAGCTCTTGCTGAAAAGTATCTCTGTGTCCAAGCGTCCTCCACCCTTTCTGAAAGGGTGTTCTCCACTGCTGGAGAAACCCTAGCCCTCCGTTCACACCAAAAGATGCAAAAAGATGCTGCGCGGCACGATCCCATTCAAAGTGAATGTAGAGATGCGTAGCGGGTTTGCTGCCGGACCACTTGCTGCCAAGAAAACCGGCAGCAAGATTTGATTTGCGGCGCGGCAAGATTTGATTTGCAGCACAGCACGCCCGTGCCCGCTGCCGGGCACGGGCAGGCGAGTTCACGTCGATTTTGTGGCGCGACAAATGCTCCTCGAATTGAAAAATTTCAACTTTTCTGCAGCAAACGCGGGATTACAGCCAATCAGCATTCAACAGCGTTGCCAAAGCTGTGTTTTGCGTCCCCTTCAAAGCTGCATCCATATATGCATGGCATGCCGAGCAGGCGATTTGTTACGATGGCCCATTGTTAACAGTAGGTAACGTGTTTACGTGGGTGAATAATGTAACTGTTTTGCACCACTTTACTATCTCTCTTGTAAACCAATCCTTGCAGACATTTGGAAATAAAAATGTCCTCTGCCGTTGTCCCATGTCCATTGTGAGAACATTGGGCAATGTTGCCGTGTCACGTTTTTGCTGGTTTTGTGTGTGTGTGTGTGTGTGTGTGTGTGTGTGTGTGTGTGTGTGTGTGTGTCACTGAGCTGAGCCAAATGCCTGGCCAGGGGAGGACAAACTTTTGCTGCGCCGCAAAACCTTTGCTGTGCCGCAAAACTTCGGCGACAACGCGTACGGGCAGCAAATGCATCTTTTGGTGTGAACGCAGGGTTAGTCCAGAAAGATCTCGTATCCTTCCTGAGAGGGCAAACATGATAATTTTTCTCCACAAAAATTGTTAATTTGCCAAAGTTGTTGTTAGTTGTGTTCTTATCTTTACAGAAGACTTATTTGTTTTGTTTATATCAGTTGAATTTTGTTACTTTAATGCAAATGAGCACTGTTAAAGAGATTATCGGATCGATAAGCAGAATCGGAATCATGAAATTCTTATCAATTCCCATCCCTACGCGCCGGTGAGCATGATGCTTCCCCTTCTCTTCGACCGCATTGGGGGCACATATGACTCCTCATGCACCATGACGTGTCGCGGGTGCCGTCCCGTCGGTCGTCCAGTTGTTGGGAGTGGACGGAAAGGTGATGGGGTCAGTGATGTTGTGTGAATAGAGATAGGAAGAGGCCGAGAAGTATGAGTAGAATCTTTCTGGGCGTCTTGAAGAAAGGGGCTAAGGTCACTTTGCAGTTGGGGTGGCCTATCGGTTTGCCGAGCAGCCCATGAGGGGTGGCTGTCAAGTTCATGTTCTGCTTCAGCCCCCTCGATCAGTACTGATACGGTGAACCTGGCCTCCTTCAACTCCCGTCTTGCTTTACGCAGCCTTCTCTCCTCCGACAGCCTCTTGGTCAACTCCTCTCTCTCATTTAGAGCAGCATGGGTCTGCTCATCCAACTACTGATATCTCGCCTCCACTTCCCCTTCTTCCTTTATTTCGTTCTCTAATTCTTCCAAAGCCAGGAGTTTCCTCACTGTTTTTAGCTTGGCTGCTTGCGAATTACTCAGTGAGATTCGAGAGGGAGATTTACTGAATTTGCTACTCCCCTAAGTGTAAGTGTAAGATGCGCTACTTCTTTCTTCAGATGGTCTCCGTCGGCCCTTTGATGCTGCCTTGCGCGGTGGAACATGACCACCAGGCTGAATTTGCACTCTTTCCTCCGGTGACGCCTTCGGCACATGAGCAAGGGACCTTACATAACCTGCCGCTCGGCCAATAGGGGCAGTGCCAGAGTCTGGTTGAATGACTGGCTCCTTGGGAACAGACACAGGGGTCCGGCTGGCTAACTGGTCCGGGGGGGGCTGCAACGGAGTCTGGTACGGTAGCGGGTTCAGCTGACGAGGGGATGGTTTCACCCTTTCAATTATAACATAGGTTAAATCAATATACTGCAGATTAAAATATTTACAATACACTACTTCCGGTTACCGAAACTGCGTTCACGTGGTCACTGCTTCCCACACAAACAAACAATACTCGCGGGCGGGCCGCACTCGCGGTTACTCCACAGCACATGAGGATTTGGACAATGTTGGAGATACGGCGAAGATCTACGGCAGGAAAACAGGGAAACCAAGCTCACGTTTTAACGACGCACACAGGTTAATTCGCCGGCCAGGAGAGAGGAGAGGTGTAGTGCTCTCGGGCAAGCGATCCGGCCAGGAGAGAGGAGAGGTGTAGTGCTCTCCGGCAAGCGATCCGGATGCAAAAACGGTTGTCTATCGCGACAGGTAAGTTATATTGCATTCGTGATCATGATGATTTCAGCCGGGTGTGAGTTGCGTTGCGTGCGTTGCGGTGCGCGAGTTGTGTTCTGGGGAGGGAACGGCGGTGCCACATATTTTAACCAGCCGGTTATTTGGGAAGAGAGTGGGGATTTTGTAAACTCCCCATCAAGGCCAACAGCAGAGAAGCCTACGAAAAGAATAGACTGCAATAATATGCCCTGTGCGTACATTTTTTCACGCCATTTTCCCCCCTGAAATAATTCCATGTTACAAAAATCTAAAATAGCTTGTGTGACAACTACATTTATCTTAATGTGCTGATTTCTGAAACATGCTTTGCGCAGCAAGTAGAGTGATCAATATGAGGACATATTAACCACGATGGTTGAATCTAAATCAGAGATAGATAGCAAGTGCAGCTCGAACGCGACCTCCCACACAAGAGCAATGGAGTCATTTGATTTTATTATATGCCTTGTGACGTGGCGTCTGATCGGTACATTTCGGCTGCGCATGTATTTTTGAAATTTTAAATTGCTGCAATAAATTATGTTGTTGTTGACTTCTAACATGGCTCTATCTTTGCTGCTTAAATCTAACGGTAGTCTATGAGTAATATATCGATTGTAACCCCTGTTTTTGGTTGCGAAATTGCGCCAGCTGGGCATTCTGTGGTATTGGATGGGTTTTAGTAAAACCCATCCAATACACGGTCTTTCCGCTGGTGACGCCACTGAGGCTATAGTAGGCTAACGATGCTATTAGCATCCTACGAGTGCCCCTGGAGTCCTCATTAGCTACAAGCGTTTGTTACCAACAATGTTTTCGGGAAACGGTGTGAGAACTACGATGCTCGTACGATGCACTTCACGATCCACTTAGGCCAGGCCTATTCATATGGCGGCCCGCGGGCCACATCCGGCCCAGAAGCCCCTTCCGAGTGGCCCAAAAAGCGCATAGAAAAGAAAAAAAAATTAAATAAATAAAATTAAAATCTAGCCTTGCCTTCAGAAATTCCTACAGTAGTACAGACCGTGAACGCAACACTCAGCGCAACCTAGCAACAGGAACCTAGCATCATTCAACCCTCAATTCCGCACGTTGTGTTTCATATGTCCATGGTCTGTCAAGAAAGTGATTGTAGGCGAGTCGTCTAATCTGATCTAACATGGCTTTGTCAACTCAAAAACGCCAAGTGGACACTGAAAACCGTCGGTTCAACCCTGCCTGGACTGAAAAGTATTTATTCATTTTGCCGCCGAATCCAAACGCCAAACCGATGTGTTTAATTTGTAATGAGTGTGTTGCGGTACTTAAAGATTACAATGTGCGGAGACACCACATTGATAAACACTCAACTTTCCGCTCAAGCTTTCCTGAGGGGTCTCAGGATAGGGCTGCAAAGATGCAGAGTTTGCTGGCATCTTACAACCGGAGCTGTGCTACTATGATGCAGACATGCACGGCCCAAGAGAGAGCTACAGCTGCGTCCCTTCGTGTGTCATGGATCTTGGCAAAAAAGAAAAGGCCATTTACAGACTCTGAAACCGTGAAAGAGTGCATGCTGGCCGTCGTGAATGAGGTTATAAATGACGACAAAGTAAAAACAAGCGTGACCTCTGCCATTAAAAAGGTACCCCTGTCAGACACCTCAAATATTCGCAGGGTTCAACTTCTTGCTACTGATGTGTTCGAAACGCTTTTAGAAGACCTGAAGAAAGCTGATGTCATGTCTATAGCAGCAGATGAGTCCACAGATAAGACGGATACCGCCCAACTGTGCATATATGTCAGTTTTTTTGACGGCAAATGCTTCAGAGAACTGCTCAGCTTACTGCCGTTAAAAGGACACGCAACAAGCGAGGTACTCTTTGAGAAGATTTCAACTTTTTTTGAAGACAATGGCCTTGATTTGAGACGTGTGTGCATGCTTGTAACGGATGGGGCTCCATCCATGACGGGAAAAGTTAATGGTTTGGCTGCACGTTGGTCTGCTGTTGCACTTCAAATGATATCCCTACACTGCATTGTACATCAGACGGTATTGTGCGCAAAACTAAGCGGAGAGCTCAAGTCAACAATGGACAGCGTGATGACAACAATAAATTGTATCCGCTCCACATCAAGCCTCCAACACCGCTTATTCCGCATGCTGCTGTCAGAAATGTCTGCTGAGCACCATGACCTGCTTTTGCACAACGACGTCAGGTGGCTGTCCAAAGGCAAAGCGCTCGAGCGTTTCTGTGATCTAAAGCCCAGTTCAGACCAAAGATTCACCTTGCAACGGCTTGCAACGAGACGGTTTTAGAACGTCGCAGGGGCGGTGTGAACGGGTCGTTGCAAGCCGTTGCAAGGAGTTGCAAGGCGTCGCAAGGGGTTGCAACGAGTCGCCAGAGATTGAACCTGTCAAATCGCAAGGTCCAGTTTTAGAACGCGGCGATTTAACTATTTCTCTTCAGCCAATCACAGCACAGAACAACTTGTACGTCACGGCCTTACTCCGTCCCGGTACCGTACTGTCCACTCCAGCATACAAATATCCGAAGATGGCAGACTTCTGGTCCGAGGAGAGGGAGGAGAATTTAATTCGCTTGCTGGAGGAGCAACCTGTCCTTTACGACGTTGGCAGTAAGGGGTATAGCAACAGGGACAGCAAGAAGAAAGCATGTTGCGACATTGCGGTGGCACTTGGTGTGGTGTTTTAAAGCATCTTAGAGTACCATATTAAGCGCTATATAAATTTCATTTATTATTATTATTATTATTATTAAGTTCAACTCGTGACCGTGTTAACTGGTGACCATTAGCCGAATGCTTCGTTTGTTGTCGTGGCTACGCCAGCTGTTCGGGCCAGACACGTAGCTGTCCTTGCGAATGCCTCTTTGATTTGTCTTTCAATAAAATGTCAAAAACATTCCCATCTCATTCGTATTTGGAGTGTAATTGGAAAAAACTTGTCACGTAGAACCGTTTTAAGCCGAAATAAATGAAAAACGAATGCTTAAAATATGATACGTTACGGGATTCGAACTCATACCATCGTGGGGGGGAATATTAATAAGGTCGGATTTCAACTTGTGAACTTGCGTTCACAGTTGCTAGGGAAACCACCTACCGTCGCAGACCTGTTGCAGCCAGTGTGAACTGCCCAGTTTTAGAACGTCGCAGCCCGTCTCGTCGCAAGGCGTCGCAAGGAGTTGCGAGTTGCAAGTCGTTGCAAGGTGAATCTTTGGTCTGACCTGGGCTTGAGGGGAAATCAAAGCCTTCCTCGGCAGCAGCAATCATAAAAAAGCCGAAACACACTTGAACCGAATGCTGGATGACAACTTCATTGGCGATCTCTGCTTTCTCAGTGACATATTCAAACACCTGAATGACTTAAATGTGGGACTACAAGGCAGAGACAAAACTGTCATTGAACTGGTGGAACAGATGCGCGCATTCCAAGTCAAACTGGATCTTTTCGGGACTGACTTGAGCACAGGCCGAATGTTGCAATTTCCGACGCTCTGCAAATGCATCTCATCCCCGGCATGCATTACCGCTGTAATGACAGATTTCGTTGCGAGGTTAAAAGAAAACTTTGCTGATCGATTGGATGGACTTGCTTTGCCAACAGAGTTGATGTGTTTTGCCAGAGACCCGTTCACTATCGCAATAGAAGGGGCTGTATCCGCCAAAGCAAAGGAGGTGGCCGTTCCCATTGACGAGGGGAAATTCATTCTCGAACTTGTGGACATGCAGTCATCCTTAACCATGGCACAGGAGCTGCGCACCAACGGGCCTGCCAGGTTTTGGGCTGATGTCAACCCACATCAGTTCCCTAATGTCAGGAGAGCAGCAGTCCACGTGCTAAGTATGTTTGGCTCAACATACACATGTGAATCAAGCTTCTCACACATGAACTCAATTAAAAGCAGCTCTCGTTGCTCACTGTCTGACAGTACACTTCACGAATGCCTTCGAATTGCATTGACATCTTATGAGCCCAGAATCACTGCTCTCATTCAGAACAAAAGATGTCACTTCTCCCACTGAGAACTCAGCAGTGAAACTGTTGCATACATAGCAACAAAAGGATGTGTGAGTAACAAAGTATTCATGTGTGTTAAGCTACTTAGTAATTTCTTGTTTTGGGTTTGTTTACCAAGCTTTAATATGCCTGGTTCTGGTTTTTTCATGCACTTTGGCATATTGATCCCAGGGGGGATATGCTTGTTTTAATATGTGACCCAAATGTTTATTTTATTTATTTAAATAAGGAAAAATCTGATCAATGTGCAATATTTTGTTTTCAATGCAACTTGTGTTTTGCTTATTGGTCAGATATGACAAATATTTATTTAATTTTGTTTCAAAAAGGAAACTGGCTATTGAAAGGCCTAATATTGTGCACTATTTTGTTGGCAGAGTTTTGCCTAGGTCAGATTCACCAAAGATGTATTAATGTAATTTTTCAGATATGATAAAACGTTAATAAAACGTTTGTGTATTTCAATACATTAATTTGTGTTGGTCCAAAATTTGTCATTACTTGAAGCTGAAAATGTCTGGCCCAACTGAATTTCTTGTTTTGAAAATCTGGCCCAACTGAATTTGTAAATGAATAGCCCTGACTTAGGCCATCGGTTCTCAAAGTGCGGCCCGCAGGCCAATGGCGGCCCGCAGAAACATTGCTGGCGGCCGGCAATGACAATTTTTTTTTTTTATTATATCAATATTAATTTAAACAAATAAGTAAATATAAAGACAAAAGTCGACTCTCTACATTTCAATTAAATCCTGTTAAATTTGTTAGTTTTAATCAGTGGCAACGGTTATACAGAGTCATAAAGCGTGAGAGATCGAATATGTCTAAGTCCCTAATCAGCGCTGATGGTTTGTCCAGAGCTTCGCCTCCGTGGAAGGTCTGCTTCAGAAGAAGATCAAGAGTCCCTGTGTGATACAGTCTTATGCTGTATCCTCCTCTCGATGAGGTGTGTGCGTTTGAGGTGTGTGGTTCTGTGTGTTTTTGCTTGACCTTGGCTCCCAGGCCCCTGGTATATGCATGTGTCCTCCTAACGGGGGAGAGCTCCTCAAAGTGTCTCCTGTGTGATAAATTAATGTGGCTCTCCCGTTCTTGAGGATGACTGGTGCATTGTCTGAGTGTCTACCATTTGCCTGCTTGGGAAATGGGGCCTTGGCTCTGGCCTTGACCTGACTATATTATCATGTTTGTGTTATGTGTTAAAAGTTGACTATATTGTAATATGACTGCCATGTGATGTGCTCATCAGGCTATTTTTCCCAACATATCCCCCTCAAGTCGTCGCAAGACGACTTTTACTCATTAGGGGTACGAGGGATAGGACTCCAGCGCGGGACTACCATTAGAAATAACAGAAGGAAGGCAAAATGATCATAAAAACAAACAACCATGAGCATGGGACTAAAACAACTCGCTGGACCGGGTGTATGGGGAACCACGTGGGAGAAACGCTACCCATGCTCCAGACATGGGTATGCCATACACACCCCACCTAGGGGGTGGCATCCACCCCGGCCTTACATCGCGAGCAGACAATACCAACAATACCGGCAGCAGATAACACACAAAAAACAACAACCAACAACAAAGCTGGCCACACAACAAAACCAACACCAAACCATAATAATAACAAAATGCAACAATAAAACAAACTCCAAACAATAACAGTATCAGCAAAAAGCAACAATAAGACTAACAGTAAACAATAACAATAACAAAAATGCAACAATCACACAGACACTGCACAATAACAATCACAGGAAAGAAATGCAACCATGGAACGTGTCCCTAAATAATAATAATAATATCAGAAAGATATGAGGTACACAACGAATGGCAATCCCCCTCAACCCATCCCTAGATGACCACACTATAAGGATGTGAGGAGGAGTTAACTGGTCGTGTAACAATAAGCAATCACACGCATGGGGTATCCAGTGGGGTGTTCCACAAAGCCGGTTTTATCACATAACCGGGTAAGTTAACCCAGGGTTTTCGGTAACCCTAGGTTTTCCGTTCCAAAAGGATCACGGTATGTTAGTTGCTATAGCAACATATGCTCTGAATCAAACCTGCCGGTTTTATCACATAACCGGGTAAGTTAACCCAGGGTTTGCGGTAACCCGAGGTTTTCCGTTCCAAAAGGATCACGGTATGTTAGTTGCTATAGCAACATATGCTCTGAATCAAACCTGGTCGGAGCAGGTTTTGCGCAGGTTAAGTTCAAAGATAACCCGGTTTTGCTCAGGGTATTTAAACCCGCGTTCACCACAGCTTTTACGTGATCACAATGGCATGCCCTTTTGACGAGAGGCCGATTGATATCGGAGCGCAAATAATTCGTGCCATTCACAGAGAGAGATTAATTAGACCACGGCTCGACATATTGTCCTTTCCGGAGGACTTTTTGCTGGAGAGATATCGTTTTTCACGTGATTCTTTGCTTTATTTAAATAACCTTCTCCAACCATACATTGCAAATGTGACCAATCGTGGATCTGCCCTCAGTCTACTCCAAACAATTTGCACAGCTCTCCGTTTTTTTGCGACGGGAAGCTTTTTGTACAGCGTAGGAGATGCTGAGCACATAGGCAAAGCCACGGTCTGCCGCTCAGTACGTAAAGTTTGTCTTGCGCTGAAGCAGTTGTTGCGGAACTTCATCGTATTTCCAGGCCATAAACCCACGAGACGCATGAAAATGGAGTTTCACCAACTTGCAGGTCAGCATTATCTACTTTACGTGTTCCCAAATGGCACCGAAATTATCCTCGTTGACTTTTCATCTGGGTGTTTTATTTCAGGATTTCCAAATGTAATTGGGTGCATTGATGGCACACAAGTGCCCATACTGGCCCCATCTATAAATGAGGCAGATTATGTGAACAGGAAAGGCTATCACAGTATAAATGTTCAGGTAAGTGTACACTGCCTATATTGGATATTTCCAATATCTCCATGGTTTGTTAATCGCTGCCGATCTTTTTCTTTTATCACTAGATGATATGTGATGCTTCCCACATGATCACCAATGTAGAGGCAAAATGGCCTGGTTCAGTCCACGATGCAAGGATGTATCGTGAATCCAATTTGAGCCGTAAATTTCAAGTGGGTGAGTTGCATTCTGAACATATAGATCTCATATAATTGTGCTTGTGCAAGATAGCTCAAAGTTTGTATTTGATCGCAGGGCAATTCGATGGGTGGATCCTAGGAGATCGAGGGTATCCATGCCTCCCGACGCTCATCACCCCGTACCCTAATCCCGCTCCTGGACCACAGACTACATTAAACCGGGCACACAGCAGAACCCGCGTTAAGATTGAAAACACATTCGGGATATTGAAGTCCAGATTTCAATGCCTACGTGGACTAAGGGTTTGTCCGGAACGGGCATGCGACATAATTGTTGCATGCGCCATCCTCCACAATATCGCCACCCTGCGCAAAGAGATGCCTCCCCCCTTTGACCCGTTCCTCGAGGAGGAACACATTCCCCAAATGGATTCAAGGGCTGGACAAAGGATGCGGGAACACATTTGCCAAAATCACTTCAATTAAAAAAAAAAAAAACACCAAACACTGTTTTTATCAATCATTTTTATTCTTTAGTTGCTGAGGGAGGAAAAATAATATAATTAGACATTGAATAGCAATATCATGTCCGCGTTGAATTTCTGCCCAACCTCCTTTTTTTTACCTCTATCAGCAGCTTTGTGTACTCCATTTGCAAATCAGCCTTAGCGATTTCCCGCTGAAGATGAAGTCGATATAATTCTTTAGTAGTCAACTGAAATAGAGGAAAATATTGTTTTAACATTCAAGCGACATACTTGGCCAATAAATTAAGTGAGTAGCCTAGGATATGTCTTACATGCTGATATTGCGACCCTGATGTACCCGCCGCTTCCTCGACCACAGTCTGTTAAGAGACAAGTGAGTTTGAGAACACTGTTAGTTTAGTTGAATCGTCAATAATGACTTGGAACTGGCAAGAAAAAGCGAGGCCTATACCTCAGTTCTTTCAGACCCATCCATGGCAATATTTTCATCGGCCTCCTGTCATACAAAGAGCAATTATAGGCCTATTGGCTGAGTATTTTGAGATGCGCTTACAACAGAAATGTAAAAAAAAAAAAACAGGCCTACCGGACTTACATAAACTGGAGGATTCGTAGCCGGCTCGATTAAAAGCAATACTCCGTCTTGATCTGTGAAGTTGATTAATTAGTCACGTTTTGGAATAGAGCCACATAGGCCTATACAGCAGGCATACAACAAACATGGGGTTTTCTACCCAGCTACAAAATAACATTTGGAACATTTGCGCTATGACACACACACGGCTTGCATGTGTTCGCATACAAAAAATGAAATAACAAAAAAACCTACATTCAACCAGTGGGTTGACAGTGGACGGAGATGGCCCCGGACTCTCGGAGGAGGTACCTCCAGGTATCCCCTCCATGCCAGGGCGCCCTGCATTAATGGTTAGAGCCAGCTCCTCAACCGGGGTGAAGGTAATTGGAGGGCCCGATCCAGTCTGCCGACTGTCGGCCCTCTTACGATTGGCTTTAAAAATAAAAAAATGGGGTATTAAAATACAGGAGGAGTGACAAATAGGCCTATGATATGACAAATATGTAGGACGATGGTGGGAAAAGCTTACCAGCTTGTACAACGTTTTTGTATTTCATTTTTACTTGTTCCCGAGTTCGTTTGGGGGCCGTCGGATTACATCTTTATAGATAACAGATTATGGAATGTTAAGAAAGCTTAACTGAGATAGGTAATGAATATATTCATAGTTCAAATATTTAGGATAGTGCTTTTACCATGACACTTACGAATTTACGCGGTCAGCTATCCTCTGCCAGGCTTTATTTCTCATTATGGCAGATGCTTTTGTGTTGCATTTCCTCATTATCACTCCCTTTTCCTCATCGTAACTCTCCAGGAGAACCTGGAGGTCGAGATCTGAGAAATATGCGGCCCGTTTCGCCATATTGATCGGTAATTCCATGATCCATACATCACGTCTTTATAGGTTTGGCGTGGACGCGCACAACCCTGGGTTAACCAACCGCAAGTTGATTGAACTAATGCATAACCGCTGCTGTGGAACCGAAAACTCTGGGTTGGTCGGCACAGGGTCAATCAACCTAGAGTTCAGCGTTAACTCAGTGTTTGTTTAACCTCCGTTCGTGGAACACCCCTCAGGGTAGGCCCGGGGCACGGGAACAACTGAAACCACGGAAAAGTCCTGAGCGTCATCACGGGCAGGTGGTCGCAAGGCGCCACCTGAGCATTAGACCCTTTTATTCAACTGCGCTCAGGACCTCATCTGATAAACGGGCAATCAAGGCCCCTGGAATCTCGCCCGTGTGTATCCCCGAGCTCCATAGTCAAAGTTTGCAGGCGCTATCTGGTCGTCCAGGGGAAACTGGTCCGGGAAATCCAGCAGGGGCATGAGGGGGGCTGCTTCGGTTGCTGATTATAGTATATATTATTTATCCAATCAACATTTTTGTTAATAGTGGACCACCAAAACAGGACTGATTCAAACCCTGCCGAAATTTGATTGCATCATTCTTGGGTAGTTCGTCGGCTCCGGGCGTGTCTGCATCTGGCTCCTCCTCTGGCCCTGGAACTTTGTGTTTCTCTTGCTGGAATTACAAACTTATGTACAACAGTTAGATGTTCAAACATATTTTCCTTAATTCTATTTCTAATTACTCTAATGGAAGTCCCTTTTGGGACCCTTGAATGTTAGGTGAATGCATGGGTCGACCCTTAAGCATTTCATGCGGGGTTAGATGCGTCGTTCTGTTAGTTTTCATGCGATAACTCTTTAGTGTCAGTCGTAGTGCATTAGTTCAATTTAGTGCTTGCACAAATGTTGTTAATTTTTTGTCTTGAGCGTCCCATTCACTCTTTCCACCATACCTTGTGGTTGAGGATTGGGGCGTAATCTAGTCTTTATTTGACATGCAAATGTTGAATCACATGTTTGAGTGTTCTCTGAATAAACGTTTTGTCTGAGCTTATTTCTGACGGAAGTCCAAACCTCGCCTTGACTTCTCCAGTCAGAAACTTGATTACTGTAGTCGCACTTTGGTCTTTTGATGGGACTGCTTCTACCCATCTGTTGAACACTGTATTTCACACTCATTTAGCTGGATGTCAATCATTGTTTGCAAGTATGGTGAAGAAAAACCTTGTTTTCTAATTATTATTATTATTTTTTTTTTTTATTTTTTTTTTATTATTATTATTATTATTATTATTATTATTTTTTTTTTTTTTTAATTCTCCTCAATACCTCCCCCCTTGCGCAATGGTCAAAACCATGCACATTAAATGATAAGCCAATCTAAGAACGCCGTTGGTGCAACCAACGTCGAACCGTCTAACCTTAACCATCAGCAAACTAAAACCAATCTTTTGGGAAGGGAAATCGAAACCAGTATGTCCAAAACCAAAGCCCAATATGGGTGGGTTTACCATCAGCCGCCGGAGACCACGCTGTTCCAAAGTCATGCACTAAACCGAAAAACGTACATGCGTTAGTGGGCTTCTATACCACAAAGGTAAAATAAAATAAAATAAAACGCGACATGCCCCGTTCCAAGACCACCTCTGCTGCCAGAGCTGACATATCTGGCTCCTGTCCCTCCTCCACCCTACACCCCACCCGGCACTTCCCATGATTGTTGCAGCTCGTCACTTCATGATCAAGTGAGCCAGTGCCCACAGCGACTCTGCCAAGTAATCGTGACTGTGCCTGCCTTAGGTCGTCCCGGGTGTCAAGGTGGGATCTTACCCGTCGTTGGCTAACCAGCCTTCCATACTGGCTCGCTGCAGGATGCCGTACCTGGAATACAATCAACCCCCACCCATATGGTAGTATAGATCGCAAAGTGGAGGGATGGAGACAGAGTCTTCAGCCCCATCTGCCCTATGCAGCCAAGCGTGCGTAATGGATACACATCAGGGGGACTATAAGACAAAAGGTAATTGATCAGAGTTACAATTATTGCAGCAGCAGTAGTGGCATTTGAAAGGTAAACCCACTACT
The DNA here is from genome assembly GCF_031168955.1 of Gadus macrocephalus. Classification (NCBI taxonomy): domain Eukaryota; kingdom Metazoa; phylum Chordata; class Actinopteri; order Gadiformes; family Gadidae; genus Gadus; species Gadus macrocephalus. The sequence continues at coordinate 21,040,781 of NC_082389.1, read as the reverse complement.
TCCGAATCCAAATTGACAACATAGCATGTAGGACCCCTTCCCAAGAGATGTGGCGTCAATCCACCTGTCATCCTTGACCAAAGAGATACACCCCATATTTTAATAGGTGTAGTCCTACTTGTACAGTTTATCAAGATTACTTTATTTTATTATTATTCTCCTTCTTTAATCATATCCATATTTATTCAATTATTCTTTCCTGTGTGAAAATAATATGAATCACTTAGTTAATAGCAACACCTTCTTTAGTCCAATTGCATTAGATTATCATCACTGTTGTCCTAGTAAAGTATCAACGTTATTGTCCTTATAACCTCCTCATGAACTTTGATGTTCTTCATCCTGAATGATAACTGTGTCAGGATGTTCATCATCCTGAATAAAAAACAAAACTAAAACTAAACTTAAAGAAAAACAAATTAGCCATAATGTGAATGTCCCCTGCGTGTCTCCCTGTGATTCTCTCCCTCCTTCAGGAGAACACGCTCTCTCTCCCTCCTCAGTACGGGGTGCTGTTTGGTGCAAGACAACAGATAAGGGTGTCTCCCTCCCACGTTGGGTGCGGCCATAACGCCTTGAAAGCGAGCGTGCTCTGGGGGCTGGGTGTGAGAGAAACCATGGGTAGTTCCTTTTCTCGGCCAGCAGAGGGGTTGTTCAGGTGAAACCTATGGACAGAGACTACAAAGAACTTCAAACATGGCAGACAGGGAACTACAAATTTATCAAAGCCTGAAAACTCAACAGAGCTCTACCTGCATTCCTTGGATATGTGGTATTTTATGGCGTATGGCCACCACACGCTTTCAGTTGAACACACTCTCTATTTCCTTTCTCTGTACTGTGTGTTAGTGTGTCTCTCTGTACTGCCTGAATGGTGTAGGTCGACAAATGGGGGGGAAATGTGTTCTCTCTCTCTCACCCTTCCTCACTCCCCTTAGGGTCAAGCAGCAGCTAGGACCGTTAACAGATAAGCCTGGAATGCAACATCCTGAACTATCCATCATGGAACAAGGCCTAATAACTATCTCTCACACACAAAAAGATCCTTCTGTCCCTTCATTCCCAAATAACTTTTCACTTTATTATATATAACTTAATACTGCTCCCCCTTTCCAAATTTCTATATACACAAAACTACGAAGCTGACCACCGAAATTGGTACAGGCCTCGTCAGGCCGAACCAAAACACCCTCACAGGTTCTAACTTCCATACAATTCTAGGGAGGGGAACTACAACATGAGGTGGAGTAGAGGACTTCAAATATGGTGGACGGGGACCTCAAATGGGAGGACTACATATATGGGAAAGGGGATTACACTCTGGGCCTGAAAACTCAACAGAGTCCCTTCTCTTCCCTACCTCCAACTGTCTAGAGGGAAAATGGTCCCTCTCGATCGTCCTCCGACTTTAGCTCTCCTTGCTATCTCTCTCGCTCCCTCTCACACAAACACACACACACACACACACACATGGCTCCTCTCATTCTGTCTCCCGCAGACGCACACAGAAACATATCAACAGACTTCTCATTCTGTCTCCCGCAGACGCACACAGAAACATCACCTCTTGCGTACACGCGCACAGAGACGCACACAGTCTTTCTCACTCTGTCTCCTCTAAACGCACACACAAAAACATCGCCTCATGCGTACCCGCGCACACACAGTCGCTCACAGCCTTTCTCTCTCTCTCACGCGCATACACACACTGTCTCTCTGTCTCTCTTTCACCCATGCTCTCCTATTCTTCCACCCACGCTGACTCTCGTTCTCGACTCCATACACACGCACTTGCTCTCTGGTCGTGAAGGTGGGGGTGAGAGGTCTCTGCTATCCCTAGTCTGCGTCAGTTCAGGTGTCTGTCCGTTAGTCCCCGCATATGCAATGAATATATGGCCAAGAAATCGTTGTGCTTCTTCGGGCACCTCAGATTCACTTATCAAGGGCGGCGAGCCTTAGGCCTCGAGGGTGTTCTTTCACCACGCAACAAGCCTAGTTTATCTTATTCTCTCTGTGTGTCACTCATGCCCCAGGCATACCGTTTCCTCTGCAAAGGGACTCTAACCTTCTTACCACATAGAATTATTTAATACACAAACAAAGAAGGGGACTCTAACCCCCTTTAGTCACAGGTGGGGACTCTAACCCTCTTAATACACAGGTGGGGACTCTAACCCTCTTAAGACACAGGTGGGGACTCTAACCCTCCTAATACACAGGTGGGGACTCTAACCCTCTTGATACACAGGTGGGGACTCTAACCCTCTTGATACACAGGTGGGGACTCTAACCCTCTTGATACACTGGTGGGGACTCTAACCCTCTTGATACACTGGTGGGGACTCTAACCCTCTTGATACACTGGTGGGGACTCTAACCCTCTTGATACACTGGTGGGGACTCTAACCCTCTTGATACACTGGTGGGGACTCTAACCCTCTTGATACACTGGTGGGGACTCTAACCCTCTTGATACACTGGTGGGGACTCTAACCCTCTTGATACACTGGTGGGGACTCTAACCCTCTTGATACACTGGTGGGGACTCTAACCCTCTTGATACACTGGTGGGGACTCTAACCCTCTTGATACACAGGTGGGGACTCTAACCCTCTTTACACAGGTGCATTTATTACACATCCATTACTTGGCCATCGGTAGTCTTGTATCACTATGCCCGATTCTTATAGGCCCTATGGTCTCGTGGGTATTCCTTCACCATGCAACAAGCCGATATTCGATGTGTCACGCGTTCAGGGTCAATCGGGTTTATGGGGAAATGCTGGGATGCAGTCCTATTCGTCCCCACGAGATATCCCGTAGCGAACCGCTCTCACAGTCTCACCTCCTAATGTGGTTCCTATATAACTATGCAGAGTTTGGATTTTATCAACAGGTTCTGCCTACCTTTTGTTGGGCGATCGCGAGGTGAGACTGCAGGAATCGGTCCGGTGCTCCGGGGTCCCGAGGTCGTGCCGCTCTCCGTCTCTCGTTTCCCAGTTGCGGTTCAATTCAACGAAAGATCACGTCGGGGTCACCAAATTGAGGGGAAAAACGGTCTGTCTAGTTACTGGACCAGACGAAATGAGACGGAGAGGTAATAAAGTCTGTCGGCACGAGGACCTTGGATTTATTAAGTAAAGTGGCAACGGTTATGCAGAGTCATAAAGCGTGAGAGATCGAATATGTCTAAGTCCCTAATCAGCGCTGATGGTTCGTCCAGAGCTTCGCCTCCGTGGAAGGTCTGCTTCAGAAGAAGATCAAGAGTCCCTGTGTGATACAGTCTTATGCTGTATCCTCCTCTCGATGAGGTGTGTGCGTTTGAGGTGTGTGGTTCTGTGTGTTTTTGCTTGACCTTGGCTCCCAGGCCCCTGGTATATGCATGTGTCCTCCTAACGGGGGAGAGCTCCTCAAAGTGTCTCCTGTGTGATAAATTAATGTGGCTCTCCCGTTCTTGAGGATGACTGGTGCATTGTCTGAGTGTCTACCATTTGCCTGCTTGGGAAATGGGGCCTTGGCTCTGGCCTTGACCTGACTATATTATCATGTTTGTGTTATGTGTTAAAAGTTGACTATATTGTAATGTGACTGCCATGTGATGTGCTCATCAGGCTATTTTTCCCAACAAAAGGATGAAGCTCAGTTTCGTGATTTAGACCTCACTTGACCTCACTCTCCACGGTGCAATGTTTTTTTTCACAGCTGGGATGCTGACAGCGTTTCCCTCCTATTTTCCTTTCCTTTGGCGGCCCTCAGTCAAATTTGGGTTCCTAAATTGGCCCTCAGCTATCAAAACTTTGAGAACCCCTTAGCCTCACGATGCTTTCGGGAAACGGGGCCCTGGTGGCAAACTGAAAGTCTGTTGTCCCATCATACTCAATACTCCTTTTCCATTAGCCGGAACAAAGCACTCTAGGAGCCCGATCGCTCTGTTCTCGGATAAAACTCCTGCTTGCTTGGCTCTGCCTTCCCCACTCCGCAGTACACCCAAGGTAAATCCATTATAACGGTGTACTGTGGAGTGGGTAAGACTGTTTTATTAGCAGGCTAGTATTGCCCATTGCCGTGCGCTAGCCTAGCACGAGCAAACTCTGCAACTAGAAGGACTGAATGAAATGCATTGAAAACTGTCTCCAATGATAAAGATGTTAAGTATTTTAGGGGCCTGCCCGTAATTCCGACACCTCATTGTTCCGACGTCTCAATGGTCCGAAATATTTCCCATTAGATTGACATGCCACTATGCCGACGGTTCAATGTTCCGAAAACGGAACCCATTGGTCCGAAGGTCCGTTTGTCCGACTTTTCAAAAAGGAGGCGCATTAGGCCGACGGTTCAATATGCCGAATAAGCCTACATATAAAGAGTTTTATACCTCGCTGGCGCTCTCGCTCTCTCTCGCTCTCTCGCTCTCTCTCACTCTCTCTTGAAAATACAACATAGGCCTACATATCACGTTCACGATGAATATTGGAGAGCAAAGTGACAACGCTTCACTTCATTTCGACAGGGTGTTTCAGCCCCATGGACAGAGAGCGTAGGTCTAATTCTCAACACGGGCACGAACACACACACACACACACACACACACACACACACACACACACACACACACACACACACACACACTTGACTAAGTACACACACACACTCTTGACTAAGTACACGGTATGAGATATAAGTTTGACTAAATCAATACCAGCGAAATTATTTAGGCTAAAAGCCCACTGTAAACACAGTAAACAACACATATAGGCCCACACACAGCTACTAAAGATAAAAATTGAATTTGTTTTTCACTCACTGTTTGACTTCTTTATGGGAAAAGTATTAGTCCTTGTATAACGTGCGCTTCATAAATTCACCTCTTGTGACCGTTCAAGCCCACAGCAACAGTCTGGCTTGGTGAAGTGCACTGCTGGAACTTAGCCTTATGCTAAGTTCCAGCACTGGAACTTGGAACTTAGACGATGGAACTTAGACGATGCACTGGAACTTAGACGATGTTCCAGCACTGCTGGAACATCGTCTTTTATTTTTGGTTTCATAATCACACATGTGGAATTGTGCCTTGGCCTATTCGGCATATTGAACCGTTGGCCTAATGCGCCTCCTTTTTGAAAAGTCGGACAAACGGACCTTCGGACCAATGGGTTCCGTTTTCGGAACATTGAACCGTCGGCATAGTGGCATGTCGATCTAATGGGAAATATTTCGGACCATTGAGACGTCGGAACAATGAGGCGTCGGAACAATGAGGCGTCGGAATTACGGCATGGCACCGTATTTTAAGCACATAAGCTGCCCCCACATAGCCACTAGGAAGCAGGATCGAACACACAAGCTGCATTACCCTCACATAGCCACTAGCAGTGGCGGCTGGTGGAATTTATTTGAGGGGGGGCTGAACGTTTGCATTCCAAACCCCTGTAGGGGGGTCTGGGGGCATCCTCCCCCACAAGATTTTTTTGGGATTTTCACAAACAAACGAAGCATTCTGGTGCATTCTGACAAACTAGTAAAGGCAAAAAAATAACATTTACTTACAAAGACGAATGGGGCCAGGGAACTAAGTTTTAAGTTATTTTTTTGCCTTGTAGAAATCAGCAACATTAAGAGTTCAGATACATCAACAATAACTTTGAATTACACACAAGGTAACACATTCTCTCTGTGTGTGTGTGTGAGAGAGAGAGAGAGAGAGAGAGAGAGAGAGAGAGAGAGAGAGAGAGAGAGAGAGAGAGAGAGAGAGAGAGAGAGAGAGAGAGAGAGAGATAATGGGTGCGTGTTACGGCCAAGCCATTGTGTTGGTAAACGTCACTCATAAATATATCGGGGCCTGCCCGTAATTCCGACGCCTCATTGTTCCGACGTCTCAATGTTCCGAAATATTTCCCATTAGATCGACATGCCACTATTCCGACGATTCAATGTTCCGAAAACGAAACCCATTGGTCCGAAGGTCCGTTAGTCCGACTTTTCAAATAGGAGGCGCATTAGGCCGACGGTTCAATATGCCGAATAGGAAAAAGAGTTTTATACCTCGCTCGCTCCCTCTCACTCTCACTCTCAGTGTGTGTGTGTGTGTGTGTGTGTGTGTGTGTGTGTGTGTGTGTGTGTGTGTGTGTGTGTGTGTGTGTTCGTTCCCGTGTTGAGAATTAGACCTCCGCTCTCTGTCCATGGTGCTGCAACACCGTGTCGAAATGAAGTGAAGCGTTGTCTTTTTGCCCTCCAAAATTCATCGTGAACGTGATATGTAGGCCTAGGTTGTATTTTGGAGACAGAGAGAGAGTGAAAGTGAGAGTGAGAGAGAGAGGGAGAGGGAGCGAGCGAGGTATACAACTATTTTTCCTATTCGGCATATTGAACCGTCGGCCTAATGCGCCTCCTTTTCGAAAAGTCGGACTAACGGACCTTCGGACCAATGGGTTTCGTTTTCGTAACATTGAACCGTCGGAATAGTGGCATGTCGATCTAATGGGAAATATTTCGGAACATTGAGACGTCGGAACAATGAGGCGTCGGAATTACGGCATGGCACCAATATATCTACAGTCTGCATTAGTATGCATTTAGACAAATACAACGAAATATGAATTCCACAAAATTCATGTAAATGTGCAAACTTTTGTGTGTGGTTGTTGAAGACACACTTAAGGCATGATACCAACATAGGTTTGCAGAGGACTACATACAGTACAATATGCACACTGAAGGCCTGATGCCACCATAGGTTTGCAGAGGACTATATACAGTATGTACACTGAATAGGTTTGCAAAGGACTACATACAATATGAACACTGAAGGCCTGAAGCAACCATAGGTTTGCAGAGAACTATAGACAGTATGTACACTGAATAGGTTTACAGAGGACTATATACAATATGCCAACCCGGTCTCACGAAAAGACGTGACACTGTCACGTTATTTAATCTATTGAAACGTGTTCAGGATCACGTATTTTCAAATTTTTCGTGTTTACAAGCACAAATTCCAAACCCATGTATTTCAATTGGAAGTATTTGTCGTGTCACCAGCACGACTTCCAAACTAAGGTTCTGTGCGGGAGCGTTTCTCCCTAATGTCCCTTAAGGAGCTCCGTACAGTACATTTATTGTTAAAAATTGTGAACGATATGACAGCTTTAGGCCACCCGTTTCTACTTTCACCTTTGATTCTGAGAAATTGTGACAATTCACGGATATAGGCTATTAAATGCAGGTGCGCTGCTCAGGCAAACCGCGAAAGAAAAAAGGGTAGCTGCTTAATCTGATCTTTTTAGAATTGTATGTCTTGATGTTTTGATCTAACCATAGATCTATTGTCTTGTTTTTGGCTATGTGAATGGAAGTCCGCGTCGATGCCTCGCAAGTCCAGTGTCGCGAGCGGACGTGACATCTAGAAGTCATACCGTATAATAATGGGTTATCACTATCCTCGGGCCGGGCCTTTGATCGAGCGTTTTTACTTTTATTTTATCATTATCATAAATTAGCCTAATCTGAGGAGAAATCTATGCCATAAACAGAAATATTATGGGTCTTTATTACACGGGTCTTCTCAATGCCGTGGAACGCTCCGTTCACTTGCATGGGTCCGGGGATATCTCGGGATTGGTTTCTTTATTAATCGAATGGGAAATGCAATAGGCCTATTTTAGGACCGAATCACCGTTGAACTTGTTTCTAATAACATTTCTAGCGAGAAATATACTTTTTACTTGCATAATCTTTAGTCAGTGATTACGTATGATCTTTAGTTTTATAGTTATTAGGAAGATTTTATCGGCTCGCTCGCATGTTTCAATGACGTCAGGTTGCTAAGGACGCTGCTTTCGCTAAACTAGCACACACACACACACACACACACACACACACACACACACACACACACACACAATGCATTTCGCTGCAGATATTCCCGCAATTATTATTACTTTCAAAACGTTGGCCAAGGTTGAATATCCTTTTTATTTGGGCTGCTTCTAGGACATTTTGGGTGGATTTTGAACGGTATGTGGGCGGGACGTTTTTTGCAGGACCTGGCAACCCTGCGCTGTTGCCCGGGGTGCTCCGGAACAGATCTGGATCCACTATGGCCAAAAGACTTGTATGCCCCCCCCCCCCCCCCCCCCTTAAATAAATTATATGGCAGAATAAAGAATAAATTCATGCATTATCATTCAACTTGAACATGTGTTTTTACAGTATAGAGTGGCGAAGTCACGCCCCTTCCGGTAGGGCTCATGGGACCTATGAGATCGAAAAATATGAATGGGTGTCAATGGAGAGAAAATAATTATTTTCTGGTCCCGGTCTTTATATGCCCTGGATTACACATATGTTGTTTGTGGATTTAAAGGATCATTTTTCATGCAAAGAGTTCGACCGTTTATTGTGCAATTGTTCAGATAAAGGCTGTAGAGAAAACACAACGAGAAAGACTACACGGCTCGTATGTGACGTCACGCTACCTGCGACTGGCGTGGAGAAGACCGACAATCTTCCCATCGGCATAACTGAAACTCTACACGTGCCCCGATTTATAATGGTTTTCACCTCTTTCGATGCTTTTATCCTCCCCTTGGAAAAAGCGGTGAAGTGGGGCAGAGAGATCGCCATCTCTGTGCCGAGTTCCAAGGGCGGGTGTGGTGACGTATATCATATGCGTCGAGAGCAGCGAAGAGCTGTAGTTCACAAAGCGGCCTCACATAAAACCTAAAATTATCAAACTTCTTCACGAAAATTTTTAGTTTTCTTTGCATGAAAAATTATCATTTAAATCCACAAACAACATATGTGTAATCCAGGGCATATAAAGACTGGGACCAGAAAATAATTATTTTCTCTCCATTGACACCCATTCATATTTTTCGATCTCATAGGTCCCATGAGCCCTACCGGAAGGGGCGTGACTTCGCCACTCTATAGCGTGGTGGAGGGCTGACGTATGTTGCCCAACCCGGAAGTGAGCGTCGCCCTGGTTTCCCTTGACAAAAAGCCAACGGGTTTTTCCATTGGATTTTGGATTATTGCAGAAAAATTAGCATCTTTGAAGCACCTCCTCAAAAACTGAAAATAAATAAATAAATAAAAAATATCTGTGCTCCAAAGAACGAAATGTAAACCAATGCATTCTGAATAATAATAATAATAATACATTTAATTTAGAGGCACCTTTCAAGACACCCAAGGTCACTTTACAGAGCATATAGGCCTAGTCCTCATTCAAAACTATGTAAAACAGACTAGGAATAAAAGAAAAACAGAGGTTAAACATGAAGAATAATAATAATTAATAACACTCAAAGACGCCTACAGTGAAGGGGGGACCTCACTAACCACCACCAATGAGTAGCACCCACTTGGGTGATGAATGGGAGTGTTTCTCCGATTTTTCCATGCTACACAGAACGAAATGTAAACCATGCAAATAAAGACTTCATGTTCATAATCATTTAAATATCATTAATCTCCTGAGTGTGTCGAGTGGTATTCTATTTTTTTCAACGGGGCTGCATCCAGTCACTTGACCGCCCCCTCTAATCCTTACATGGTTCTAAAAACCACGCGGCAAAGGAGCTGCCGTCCATTGTGTTGTTTTTGTCGTAAACTAGGGTCAGATGGTTAAAAAATAGACAGATATTCCAAGGTATCCTTAAAAGGCAGCTTGGATGTTTTTATTTTGTGCAGTTTAGACTTCTTCTATAACCTATTTTTGAAAGCAAAACACCAAGCTCATTGATTTAACGAGGCAGGGTTATTTGAAACAATTTATTGAATAAATATTTATGAGAGGTCATTCCTTCTCCTGAGTTTGCTTCCTATTTATGTCTAGTGTACACCCCTACTGTCAGCAAGCATCACCCCCCCTCCCCATATGGATTTGGAGAATTGCTGCCACGTCCCGGTGGTGGAGGTATCATATATATGAAAGAGGGCATTCAATTATACTACAATGATCAATTAGGAGGCCGAAGCCCTAAAGGAAGTGATGCAATAGGTGACTGAGTCGACAACATTTAAGTAAGCCTTGGGGTCTCTTATATATCAAAGGGGGTCTCAAAGGACGCATATACGCTTCAACCTGTGGCTTACAGGAAATGACTCAGCAAGTGCTCCATCTTGTTGCACCCACCCAGCGGCTCGCTTGCAAGATTTAGGCCTGAAGTTCTTCCCAGACCTACACCGTAGCCATCCAACCTGCATATCGGAGAATCAGGCCTCTCTGTAATAATGACAAAAAGTTATGAGAGGAATACACATAAACTTTTGTTGTCTCATAAGCGGCGTGGTGTCGGCTGCTTTTGACCTTTTGACCCCAGACTTCTGAGGGAATAGCTGAATCAATTCATTAGTCAATCAGAAGTATGTAAATATCTTCCCGGTGTCGTAAGAGGGCGAACAAGGTGTCCTTCAACATCTACGCTTCCAGGCGATTGCAATGGTGCCACACATGAGCATATTCGAACATGTTTAATGGTAGTAATTAGCTGTCGAAATCGGAGGCCTTAATCAATAATGAGCAGCTATTGATTTACTTTCCGATAAAAATTTGTGACAAATGACATATTATTTAGCATCTACACGTTGAGCTGAGTCCAATGACACCAAGCATGACACTCTAGCAAATGTATTTTACATGGTACATATGGTCTAGGACATGATCTCGGTGTGGCAAGAGGGCAAGCTTGATCTCATTGGACTCAGCTTAACGTGTAGATGCTAAATAACATGTAATTTGTCAAGAATCTCCATCGGGAAGCAAATCTATAGCTGGTCATTATTGATAAAGGCCCCCAAAATCGACAGCTAATTACTACCCCGAAACATATTCAAATATGATCATGTGTGACACTGTTGCAATCGCCTCGAAACGTAGATGTCAAAGGACACCTTGTTTTCCCCCTTACCCCTCCGGGAAGATATTTTCATACTTCTAATGGATTGATTCATATTTTAAGGTTCTCGGAGTGAGACTTTAGGCGGCTGCAGCAGAAGTGTTGAGACGAAAGATGATATCAAGACATTTATAGAATATTCCGATTCACATTATGATTCTTCGTCATAACTATCCGACCAAACATCCTTCACATTCACCGAGCGAAGATTATGAAAGTCCAGGCCCCCCTCCATCTCGTTGCACCTACACCCAGCGGCTCGCTTGTTTGATTTTGGCCTGAAGTTCTTCCCAGACCTACACCCTAGCCATCCAACATGCATATCTTAGAATCAGGCCTCTCTTTAATAGTGACAAAAAGTTATGAGAGAAATACACATGAACTTTTTGTTACCTCATAAGCGGTGTGGTGCCGGCTCCTTTTGACCTTTTGACCCCAGACTTCAAAAACGTGGCCACAGGCCAGCTGTGTCTACACACCTTAAGCCACAAATGTACACATCCATCCCACAAAAAATGGGGACTAGAAACTAACCTCTGTCTTATGTACATTTACTGTACTGTTGGAGGTCACGCCCCTTTTCCGGCCTTTTCGAGAGAGCTAGGGATACTGAAATGTTTACACACATTTCCCGGGGCCCAGAGAACGACATATCCAAGATTTGGAATTGTAGCCCTTAGAGAAAAAAAGTTTTCCCAAATGGACTGTCATTTGGACAAAGCCCCTCAGAAGTGTTGCCTGCAAGACCTAATGGTCCAGAATGTGGTGGAAAAACAGTTTTTGAGATAGGAAGGTCGTACCGCCCTGAAATTTGAATACCTTATTCTAGGGCCTAACTGGGACCCCTGCACCGAAACTTGGCCCGGTCGGACCCGGAGGGCCCTTCCTGCCCGAAACTTGGCCCAGTCGGAACCCGAATGCAGGAAGGGGGGGCCTGGACTTTCATAATCTTCGCTCAGTGAATGTGAAGGATGTTTGGTCGGATAGTTATGACGAAGAATCATAATGTGAATCTGAATATTCTATAAATGTCTTGATATCATCTTTCGTCTCAACACTTCTGCTGCAGCCGCCTAAAGTCTCACTCCGCGAACCTTAAAATATGAATCAATCCATTAGAAGTATGAAAATATCTTCCCGGAGGCGTAAGGGGGAAAACAAGGTGTCCTTTGACATCTACGTTTCGAGGCGATTGCAACAGTGTCACACATGATCATATTTGAATATGTTTCGGGGTAGTAATTAGCTGTCGATTTTGGGGGCCTTTATCAATAATGACCAGCTATAGATTTGCTTCCCGATGGAGATTCTTGACAAATTACATGTTATTTAGCATCTACACGTTAAACTGAGTCCAATGAGATCAAGCTTGCCCTCTTGCCACACCGAGATCATGTCCTAGACCATATGTACCATGTAAAATACATTTGCTAGAGTGTCATGCTTGGTGTCATTTGACTCAACTCAACGTGTAGATGCTAAATAATATGTCATTTGTCACAAATTTCTATCGGAAAGTAAATCAATAGCTGCTCATTATTGATTAAGGCCTCCAATTTCGACAGCTAATTAAACATGTTCGAATATGCTCATGTGTGGCACCATTGCAATCGCCTGGAAGCGTAGATGTTGAAGGACACCTTGTTCGCCCTCTTACGACACCGGGAAGATATTTACATACTTCTGATTGACTAATTAATTGATTCAGCTATTCCCTCAGAAGTCTGGGGTCAAAAGGTCAAAAGCAGCCGACACCACGCCGCTTATGAGACAACAAAAGTTTATGTGTATTCCTCTCATAACTTTTTGTCATTATTAAAGAGAGGCCTGATTCTCCGATATGCAGGTTGGATGGCTACGGTGTAGGTCTGGGAAGAACTTCAGGCCAAAATCTTGCAAGCGAGCCGCTGGGTGGGTGCAACAAGATGGAGCACTTGCTGAGTCATTTCCTGTAAGCCACAGGTTGAAGCGTATATGCGTCCTTTGAGACCCCCTTTGATATATAAGAGACCCCAAGGCTTACTTAAATGTTGTCGACTCAGTCACCTATTGCATCACTTCCTTTAGGGCTTCGGCCTCCTAATTGATCATTGTAGTATAATTGAATGCCCTCTTTCATATATATGATACCTCCACCACCGGGACGTGGCAGCAATTCTCCAAATCCATATGGGGAGGGGGGGGGGGGGGGGTGATGCTTGCTGACAGTAGGGGTGTACACTAGACATAAATAGGAAGCAAACTCAGGAGAAGGAATGACCTCTCATAAATATTTATTCAATAAATTGTTTCAAATAACCCTGCCTCGTTAAATCAATGAGCTTGGTGTTTTGCTTTCAAAAATAGGTTATAGAAGAAGTCTAAACTGCACAAAATAAAAACATCCAAGCTGCCTTTTAAGGATACCTTGGAATATCTGTCTATTTTTTAACCATCTGACCCTAGTTTACGACAAAAACAACACAATGGACGGCAGCTCCTTTGCCACGTGGTTTTTAGAACCATGTAAGGATTAGAGGGGGCGGTCGATAGCAACCACCATAGCAACCATGACGGTCAAGTGACTGGATGCAGCCCTGTTGAAAAAAATAGAATACCACTCGACACACTCAGGAGATTAATGATATTTAAATGATTATGAACATGAAGTCTTTATTTGCATGGTTTACATTTCGTTCTGTGTAGCATGGAAAAATCGGAGAAACACTCCCATTCATCACCCAAGTGGGTGCTACTCATTGGTGGTGGTTAGTGAGGTCCCCCCTTCACTGTAGGCGTCTTTGAGTGTTATTAATTATTATTATTATTCATGTTTAACCTCTGTTTTTCTTTTATTCCTAGTCTGTTTTACATAGTTTTGAATGCTGACTATATGCTCTGTAAAGTGACCTTGGGTGTCTTGAAAGGCGCCTCTAAATTAAATGTATTATTATTATTATTATTATTCAGAATGCATTGGTTTACATTTCGTTCTTTGGAGCACAGATATTTTTTATTTATTTATTTATTTTCAGTTTTTGAGGAGGTGCTTCAAAGATGCAAATTTTTCTGCAATAATCCAAAATCCAATGGAAAAACCCGTTGGCTTTTTGTCAAGGGAAACCAGGGCGACGCTCACTTCCGGGTTGGGCAACATACGTCAGCCCTCCACCACGCTATACTGTAAAAACACATGTTCAAGTTGAATGATAATGCATGAATTTATTCTTTATTCTGCCATAGAATTTATTTAAGGGGGGGGGGGGGGGGGCATACAAGTCTTTTGGCCATAGTGGATCCAGATCTGTTCCGGAGCATTTCAGCACCCCGGGCAACAGCGCAGGGTTGCCAGGTCCTGCAAAAAACGTCCCGCCCACATACCGTTCAAAATCCACCCAAAATGTCCTAGAAGCAGCCCAAATAAAAAGGATATTCAACCTTGGCCAACGTTTTGAAAGTAATAATAATTGCGGGAATATCTGCAGCGAAATGCATTGTGTGTGTGCGTGTGTGTGTTAGTTTAGCGAAAGCAGCGTCCTTAGCAACCTGACGTCATTGAAACATGCGAGCGAGCCGATAAAATCTTCCTAATAACTATAAAACTAAAGATCATACGTAATCACTGACTAAAGATTATGCAAGTAAAAAGTATATTTCTCGCTAGAAATGTTATTAGAAACAAGTTCAACGGTGATTCGGTCCTAAAATAGGCCTATTGCATTTCCCATTCGATTAATAAAGAAACCAATCCCGAGATATCCCCGGACCCATGCAAGTGAACGGAGCGTTCCACGGCATTGAGAAGACCCGTGTAATAAAGACCCATAATATTTCTGTTTATGGCATAGATTTCTCCTCAGATTAGGCTAATTTATGATAATGATAAAATAAAAGTAAAAACGCTCGATCAAAGGCCCGGCCCGAGGATAGTGATAACCCATTATTATACGGTATGACTTCTAGATGTCACGTCCGCTCGCGACACTGGACTTGCGAGGCATCGACGCGGACTTCCATTCACATAGCCAAAAACAAGACAATAGATCTATGGTTAGATCAAAACATCAAGACATACAATTCTAAAAAGATCAGATTAAGCAGCTACCCTTTTTTCTTTCGCGGTTTGCCTGAGCAGCGCACCTGCATTTAATAGCCTATATCCGTGAATTGTCACAATTTCTCAGAATCAAAGGTGAAAGTAGAAACGGGTGGCCTAAAGCTGTCATATCGTTCACAATTTTTAACAATAAATGTACTGTACGGAGCTCCTTAAGGGACATTAGGGAGAAACGCTCCCGCACAGAACCTTAGTTTGGAAGTCGTGCTGGTGACACGACAAATACTTCCAATTGAAATACATGGGTTTGGAATTTGTGCTTGTAAACACGAAAAATTTGAAAATACGTGATCCTGAACACGTTTCAATAGATTAAATAACGTGACAGTGTCACGTCTTTTCGTGAGACCGGGTTGAATATGCACACTGAAGGCCTGATACCACCATGTTTGCAGAGAACTATATACAGTATGTACACTGAAAAGGTTTGCAGAGGACTATATACAATATGCACAATGAAGGCCTGGTCCCACCATAGGTTTTGCAGAGAACTATATACAGTACACTTGAAAGGGGTGGGGGGAGGTTGTGAGGGTCTGCAACCAGTGTCCATCTCAAGGGAAATACATATAGGCTAGTGAAATAAATAGAAGTTGCTTACTTCTAGAATGGCTAGCTTCACACAGTAGTTCATATGCACTCTTTCAAGTCTGTCAACCCTGTCTGTGTCCACGAACTATCACATGCACTTATTTAAAAAAGTATACAAGGAAAGCAAATAAATTGCATTGGCAAGTTAGCCAGCTAGTTAGCCAAGCCTGAACCAAACTCTGGAAAGAATTCTCTTGTAGGCTCTATCCTTTTCTCTTGCTTGTTGGGTTATGTTCACTTCTGGCTTTTCTGCTCTGAGTTCTTTTACTTGCAATTTTTCTGCAAATGTTCTTCTTTCGAAGGGATTCATAAGCAAAGACTTAACTGAATTTGGGGCTAGCTGAACTCACAGGGAAACAGTGGTAGCAGTACTCAAAGTCGCCATCTTGCTGATCTCTGAGGTAATGGCAAATGCGCGGTTACACGCAGTGGACGGTGCACTGCGCTTGGGGCTATATCTTGAGCGCCCCAAAGCCATACAATTCGACGACGCTGATTGGCGAAATTATGTACTATTCTGCCTAGCAACGGGGGAACCATTGGCTAATAATTCAGGCATGTGGGGCTGAGCGAACTGCGCCCCACGGAAGACATCTACTTCACCAAAATGAACGTTGAACATGTAAGTGAATGAAGATTAAATTATGGGGGATTATAAAGATATTCTAAAGTAAATGCATTATTCGAATGCAATTAAAATTTATTAATTCTCAAAATGAGAAGATTATAAAAAAAAAAATATATAAATATATTTAAAAAAGAAAAGATGGCCGGTCGGCGGGAGGGCGGCGCCCCAGCGCCCTCGATAGGCGAGCCGCCACTAGCCATTAGGAAGCAGGATCTAACACATAAGCTGCAATAACTGCCACAGATGGCAGCACCTTTAGACAGGTGAGGATGGCGGAGCCATTACGTCACACCGGTCAAGCCCACTTCACATAGGCCACGCCCACTGGACGATCACAGCACGGAATTCAGATTGAGAGGGCAGAATCAAAAGGTAGCCCCGCCGAGAGGACCGGGCCCATGCCCGGGTCTCGAAGTAGTGCACGATATTATTTTCAATACGCGTTAGATACAATTCCTTTCCTTATGCTTCATAGTTACCGTACCGAAATATGCTTACTTTAACAAATAAAGTGAGCGACCAAGGATTGGACTACTTTCTTCAAGAAAAAACGCAACAAAGAACACCAAGGCTTACTTGAGAATCAGGCCCTATGTCCAAAATTACGAACTACCCCTTTAATATAGTACAACAAGGTGAAATAAAAATTGCATCATTAAAACGAGAGAAAAATAATAAAAAAGAGAAATACCCACATGAAAGGACAACTCTTGGGTCAAATGTGCACTCAAGCTATAAGCTTGTTTTGCAGAGACAGGATTTTCGGGGACAGCTTAAGGACATCAAGCTCTAGAAGAATTTTTGGTAACACTTTCTATGAAGCCCAGCGTTATAAGGCCCTATAAGGACATTATAAGGGCCTTAATAATGACTTATAGCGATTGCTACAATGACTTATAGCTACTTTATAACTACGTATAATGTCTTCATGATGACTCATAATCACCTTTATGATACATTATATCAGTTCATTATGAATGGTTATAATTAAAGACGGAATAATGCATTATAAATATGTGACTGTCGGGTAACACTTGCTATGAAGCCTGCCTTTATAAGGTCCTATAGGGACATTTATGATGACGTTTAAAAGTAGCTATAAGTCATTGTAGCACTCTTTATAACTATGTTTAGCATCTCCACAATGACTCATATCCACTGCTCTGAAACGTTATGTCAGTTAATTATAAATGGTTATAATCTAAGGTAAAATGATGCATTATAAATGTGATCATAGGTTTGTGTGGGTAATCATGAATCCTATGAAGCCTGCATATATGAAGCACTATAAGAACATTCATAATACCTTTAAAAACTAGTTAAGTCATTGTGGCACTCATTATAACTATGTATATAGGTCTTCACGGCACATCATAACCACCTTTGTGATATATTATGATTATTCATTAATGGTTATTAGTATGGTGACTAGGCTGCTATACAGACATAGAATATTATAGACTTTTAGAAGATCCTATAAGTGTACTTTGTCAGCTTTAAGTAAAGTGACAAAAGGGTGGTGTTGTTATGAACAGATATAAGATTCTATAAGTGTACTTTGTCAGCTTTAAGTAAAGTGACAAAAGGGTAATGTTGTTTTAAACAGATATAAGATTATTATACGATAAAAGAGAAGATAAGGCATTATGAACTTGTTAATAGTGCTGACAGTAAATACAACAGGATACAGATGAAAACCCTTTTATTTAAATCAGCACTGGCTGAACATAGCCCAGTATATAGTATTGTAAGGGTGTTTAAAATAAAAAAAAAACAGCAAGCCTGCTGCAGACAACTTTGATGTGTCTTTGATGTGAAATTTTAATGGACGGCCATCGGGAGCAAGTCCCCATCCGTTTTCATCTTGCTTATTTTATCTTTAATTTCTGGTGTCACAAGTGAACGGCACCTAGCAATAAAGGTGGAGAGTGACTCCACTCGCTCATTCCAGCTGATGGACTCGAACACTTCTGGTGCTGCCAGATGCAGTTCTGCCACAATGGCAGTCCTCGCCACCGTGTTTCGGTCCACCCCGACAGCATCGAATGCTGCCTTCATGGACTTCCCTCTTCTGAATGCTTCCAGGGCGGCCACATATCTTAAAATAACCCCTTTGGTGTTCCGAACTAAACAAAAAGAGGCATAAGAAGAAAAAGGTACATGTTCATCTACCTGAAATAGTAACTCACAACACCATTCAGAACTTGATTGTAAATTACGGCAAAGCCAACACTTCCCAAAATTGTTCTTTTTTAAAGCCACAGCACACCCTCGCATTGCATTTTATACAAAAACATTAATTTCTATCAAACCCATTCTGTTCTTACTGAAACTAATGTGAAAACATATGCCTCATATGGTTTTGAATGGTAAAATAAGAAGAGCAAAGCTGCCCTCACTTATTCCCTCTGAAAAATGATGAATTCTCTCTTCCTTACAATTTGTTACAGGTTGCCTTCTTGTCTTTTTTATATTGATACTTACCCCAGTGTCCTCTGCCTTACCTGGTGTAGTAATATCATTGTCTACACAACACAGCATTTCTCTTTTTAGTAACCTTGCTTGGTCTTATCACTACTTACTCCGAACACGGCTGTGTGAAGGGCCTTCGGAGTCTAGCTGCTGCTCCAGTGGAGTTGATTTACAAAATGTTTTAAGCTTTTGCTTTCCTTTTTTTTTTTTGGGTGCCTCCACAGACGAATCGGACAAGGAAGACACGAGGTCTTGGGTACTTTCAAACGAGCTTGAGGAATTTTTTACTTCTGAAAAACAATCAAGAAATATTTAGTAGCAGGAATTACCAAGGTTACATCATATTAAACTGACCACTGCACAATGATGTTGTAAGTAGGAGTTTACCGGCTTGCTTCCTAATTTTCTTATTTTTCATTTTATCTAGTAGCATGTTGGCGTCTTTCTTGGCCAGCTGCTCCTGGTAGTAAGCATCTTTCTTGGTGAGCTCCCCCTGGAGGTAGATCTTGTCTTTTTTTAGCACATCGATCATCTCCTCTTTCAAATTAACTTTCTCCCTCTCAGCCTCCAGCTTTACTTTTAACATCTCAATCTCATGCAGCGCTGTTGGAGCAGGTGCATCTGCAAAACAGAATTGCTGTGAAATACTCTTAGAGGAACTGAAAACACCTTGTCTTGTCAACTTCCAATCGTGCATGGTCTGCACAAAGGGAGGGTCCACAGCTGGGGACGGTTACCTTCCTAACACCTAAGAACAGCTTATCTACCGTTAATTTCGTTTTATTTGCCAGAGCCGATTCAGGCTAACCTGTTATTTCATGTCAAACCACAGCATGTTACTTATTTGAGTAAAACTTACGAGTTGGTGAGGAGGTCAACGCGGTGCCGTTGCTGGCTCCCGCTACTCCAGTAGCTGCACGTGTTCTTTTCTTGCTAATTTCTGCAGGGACGGCATAGTTAATATTAGCTAGCGAACCCGGTGAAGCACAACACTTTTTATTCAAAAAGTTAGTTTGCTACAAACAGAATCAACTAGAACCTTATTATGTACCTTCCGTATTTACCACATTTTCGATATTGATAAGTCAATCACACGATGCCATCCTATTCGATAGACTACTGTATTGAGGATAATCAATTGAAAGCTAGATAGATACGTTAGCTAGCCAGCTAAGCTAACTGAGGTGGTTCGGGCATCTGGTAAGGATGCCCACTGGGCGCCTTCCTTGGGAGGTGTTTCAGGCACGTCCAGTGGGGAGGAGACCTCGGGGAAGACCCAGGACTAGGTGGAGAGATTATATCTCAACACTGGCCTGGGAACGCCTCGGGATCCCCCCGTCAGAGTTGGTCAATGTGGCCCGGGAAAGGGAAGTCTGGGGCCCCCTGCTTGAGCTGCTCCCCCCGCGACCCGACCCCGGATAAGCGGACGAAAATGAGATGAGAGCCAGCTAGTTTGACAAAGATAGTTTATAAGGGGCAAGCTTACACTAATTAAGAAAACTGATTATTATTGTCTTGTCAAACATTTCGAAATCCTATACTGCCAATACGAATAATAATTCATAGAAGCAACTATCTGTAAACTCTTACCTTCTCAGTCCTACGTCTACCTTCTTGAGCGTGCTCTCAGGTCTGAAAGCTGTATTACCATCGACGTTTGCTTGACTGGTTGACGAACAGATTTCATTGGTCCAAAAGCGCGCGGTGTAAAAGTTATGCTTTCAGGTAGACAACTTTAATATTTCGACGTTTCTGCAACTGATGTGTAGGTATCAATGAAAAATGTCAATTAAAAATGAAGTTTGTCGCATTTTACGGGCACAAAACACGTTGCTCAACAAAAGAGAACTGGTATTGTGGATGCAAAAGAAGGGGCTTTTGCTGCGCTCTATGATTTGCAACAAATGCAAAGTGTCTATGAAACTTTGGAAAATATCTCGCCAAGATGGATTCCAATGGTGAGTAGCCTATTCTCATTGCCTATTATTTTTATATTTTGCTGTTTTTTTTCATTTATTTCTTGATTTACATTTATTTGATTTAAAACCACGACTTGCAGGAATTGCAAGAATCGCTCTTGTCGAGGGACTTCGTCTGTTCGTAAGGGGACCATATTCTACCATTCACGCAGATCATTGCAGAATCATCTGGAATTCATCTACAGGTTTGTATAGACATGCACATCAAACCTGATATCCAACATCTGATGATTTTTAAAAAAGAAAAAGAAAAATGGAAATTGTTTGGAATTGCCATTTGTTGTGGTATAACCAAGGATAGCTTACCCATAGCCCAAAACCAATTTCTTCAGCCATTAAACCATTGACTTGGTTAAGGAAACACACCCATGTCCAACTGTGTAGTCTTTTGTTCATTTCTTATTGACTTCCATTTATCTTCAGGTTTGTAGTAGGCTAATAGTAGGCTATGTGTGCTACCTTGCTGTGGATTTATCCTAGGAAGACTGAATCGCTAATGATTTCAATAAACTATACAGAGCAATAGGCAACTGCTTTTAAAAACGTATGTGAGTTGTTATGTATAATAAAACTAAACACTTTGATCTATGCCTGCTGGTTGCCAAGGTTCTCACAAGGACTGAGGATGAGACAAGTAGACCTAATGGATGATGGTGTTGCAGCAAGCAGCAGAACTCTAAGCCGAATGGCTGCCACCTTGAGAAAGGTATGGAGTGAAATATATGCCCCCATTCAAACAAGATATAGCCTCATGTCAGATATTATGTGCAACTACTGACGAGTTCATCGTTGTAGAGCATTCATTCCCTGACTTAATTTAAAGTAAACCACTGAATGAAGTCAAGATTGAAGAAACTGCTTCAGTTATATCCAAACATGACAATAATGATGTGCCCTCATTTGGCTAAGGTCTGCATTCGGGCAGTTGACAAACTTCGCCATCGTGGACAAATGAGGGTTGGTGGCCGTGGCCGTCACCGTTTTGTTGTACTGGATGAAAGCAAATTCTCACATAAAAGAAAGGTGCAGAAAAACACACACACACACACACACACACACACACACACACACACACACACACACATATGGAATGTAATATATAAACATATGATATGTGAAATGTCTTTCGCAGCATAACTGTGGCAGGGTTGGTCCAACTTGGCGCCGCTCCAAAAAATGGGTTTTTGGGATCTTAGAAGTGGGAAAGAACAGTCGAAGACCTATCCTCAAGATTGTTCGTGGAAGGTCAAAGAATGATCTCCTACCGATCATTCAACGGCATATCAGAAGACGCTCAACTATCATCACAGATGAGTGGAGAGCCTACCGCAGGGCTTTAACAGAGTTGGGCCATAAGCATTTCACTGTGTGCCACAAAAGAAACTTTGTTCATCCGACAACCAGAGCCCATTCTCAGCATTTAGAGCGTGCATGGCAGACCTTCAAGGTGGATGTGTGGCGGCATCGTGGTAACCGCACATCAAAACTTCTGAAACAACACCTGAAAGTAATAGAATGGGAATACTGGCTTGCCAGAAATCACAGTTCTCATATCCTGGGTCGAATCATTCATGATATAAGGAAATACAATGTACATGAGTGCTAAAGTTGTAACATTATACTTTGTATGTGGGTGGCAAAAATACTTTTAAACTATTGATACCCTTATTAGTTGCACAAAGTCATGGGACATTGTTTATTTACTGTGTTGATTTATTAAGTTCTCACAAAGATTATTTTCATTTGATGCACATTGATTGACAATAAAACAGAGTTTTCACATTATTTCTGTATTTACTGTTAGAGCACTAATTTGAAAAATGTCATAACTAGTTTGTAAACTTTATCTTTCATGGCATCATTGTTTTATGCCCCTTTAAATTGTTACATTTATAGTGAAACACCAACTTTAGATTTACTTTAAATAAAATATAATAATAACCATTAATGAATAATCATATATCACAAAGGTGGTTATGATGTGCCGTGGAGACCTATATACATAGTTATAATGAGTGCCACAATGACTTAACTAGTTTTTAAAGGTATTATGAATGTTCTTATAGTGCTTCATATATGCAGGCTTCATAGGATTCATGATTACCCACACAAACCTATGATCACATTTATAATGCATCATTTTACCTTAGATTATAACCATTTATAATTAACTGACATAACGTTTCAGAGCAGTGGATATGAGTCATTGTGGAGATGCTAAACATAGTTATAAAGAGTGCTACAATGACTTATAGCTACTTTTAAACGTCATCATAAATGTCCCTATAGGACCTTATAAAGGCAGGCTTCATAGCAAGTGTTACCCGACAGTCACATATTTATAATGCATTATTCCGTCTTTAATTATAACCATTCATAATGAACTGATATAATGTATCATAAAGGTGATTATGAGTCATCATGAAGACATTATACGTAGTTATAAAGTAGCTATAAGTCATTGTAGCAATCGCTATAAGTCATTATTAAGGCCCTTATAATGTCCTTATAGGGCCTTATAACGCTGGGCTTCATAGAAAGTGCTACCGAATTTTTTGAAACACTTCAAAAGTGTACTTCATTTTTGGTGGGTAACTCAAGTTCATGGCATAAATGATGCCCATCAGCAGGAGACCGGCCTTTGCAACACTTCCACAGTTGCCAAGTACCTCAGTCCCTTCCACAACAATCGACATATCAGCGTCGGATGCACCTTCATCTTCTTCACTTTTGTGGAAGACGCAGACCTTCAGGACTTGCTCAGCCTGGTCCTCTTGAGCTGCCTCTCTGCCGATATCCTGTAAAATATATGTAAATCCACGTTCAGATGCATAGTACAGCTTAATTTTTTTTTAAAGTTACAGACTAGTGTCAAAAATATCAATTTTTCAATACCTATTGATCCTAAATATTTGAAATAATTTCACTGACTTTAGGAAGTTAAGAAATTGAGTCTTTGAATCATGCAGAAAGGGGGATACTGCCAACTGAGCAGGAAAGGGGGTAGCAGGGAACTAGAGAGTGCATCCTATATGATGATGTTGTTATTTGTCTCTTTTTTTGTATTCATTTGTGTTGTTAGGGTCTGGAAACGTATAACCTTTGCTTATTCCAACCCATTTTCAAACTGTTGTAGTACTGTATACCGTCTGCTGCGGCATTTGGTGTCTTGTGAATATTGTCGCGTTTTTGAAGAAAGTAGTCCAATCCGTGGTCGCTTTTAACTCACTTTATTTGTTAAAGTATTTCGGTATGGTAACTTTGAAGCAAAAGGGAGGGAATTGTGTCCAACACGCGTGTGAGCGACATACTGAAGATACTGAGAGCGGCCTTGGGCCCGGGGCTCTCTGCGGGTCTGCCTAGGTCTCTCAACTCCAATCTCACTGCCGCTGTGGGTACCATATGTGTTCGGCTGCCAGATCGGTTTCGGGGGTCCTAGATGCGCAATAATGACGCACTTCCTGTAAACGATGTCATTAAATGCGCATGCGCATACTAAAACGCTGACGCACTTCCTGTAAACGATGTCATTAAATGCGCATGCGCGCATACTAAAACGCTGACGCACTTCCTGTAAACGATGTCATTAAATGCGCATGCGCATACTAACGCTAACGCTGACGTATTTTTCCGCTCTTTAGGTAAGTATTAACAATCTCCTTTTCTTTTCTAATCTATGAATAATAATCAGATTGATGGCATTACGGAGCTAATTATTTCAACCTTTTCAAATAAGCCTATTAAAGAGGCGTTTTTATGTGAATAAACACGCCACAAACTATTCTAAAGTGCATTCTTGAGAAATAGTACAAAATAACTACAGACAACTTATAATAAAGCAAAAACAATATAAAATAAATAGACATTTTAAAAATGAACTTCATTTGATGAAGTTGTGGGGGGGGGGCTGCTTTTGTAGGTGATAATTACCCTTTCCCTAATACCATTGAATTTATTGTTTTCTGGCCTTAATTCTGAAAACTTTCAGTCTGTCTGTCTTTGTTTATTTCATTTATTTTCACAGAATTGGAAGCGTTTTACACGGAAGTCAAGCATTACCTCAATCTAAACACATATCACAGCCTAACAACAACCACCCCAAACCCAGAGAGCAGGAAGGCCAACATTAGGAGGGTCTCAAAGACCTACCTTCTGAAAGGTAAGTCACAGTGTGTCAAACGCAAATGCACATTTGAGCCAGTTTATCGGAAGTATTCTGTATTGGCACTATTCTTTTGCTTTTTTCTTCCAAGTACTGCCCAAAACATTTGCTTGTATTTAACCTGTATTTGTAACTTGGCAATTTCACTAGATTTCCTGAAGCTACTAAGTTAACCCTAACCCTGTTGTCATAATGTTATCTAACCACAGATTGTACATACACATTCATAAATGAAGTAGGGCTGCCCCCTAATAGTTAACTTGTTGGTTTTACTAGTAATGTTGTTATACAAAAGAAATGAGAGGGAATATTCTAAATGGAAAACTCTTAGTCAGGGCAGCTCTAAAATGAATGTTTTTTTCCCGCTGCATCAGATGAGGAGTTGTATTATAGGCACAAAAACGAAGCGAGATTGGTGGTGTGCTCTAATGAGCAGGCTTGTGATGTCCTCCGGGAGTGCCATGACAAACTCGGCACTGGAGGTCATCCAGGGAGGCGCAGGACAATGGACAAAATAAAGGCATCCTACCACTGGGCAACCATGCGAGAGGACGTTATGAAATGGGTACGTTTTTGGACTTTTTGAAAGGTGAGTTATGAGACTGAATTGAGATGGATTTTTTTAAAATTTAGATATTCTGTAGAAGTATTTTAATCTGTCTCCTGTAACCTCCTTAAATTGCAACAAATATACAGAGAACTTGTTATTTGCTTTGTCGTACTTATGTAATGT
Organism: Gadus macrocephalus; assembly: GCF_031168955.1. NCBI lineage: Eukaryota > Metazoa > Chordata > Actinopteri > Gadiformes > Gadidae > Gadus > Gadus macrocephalus. The sequence continues at coordinate 21,015,219 of NC_082389.1, read as the reverse complement.
GTTGTCCTGTCCTGTCCTGTGCTGCCAGTAATGGGAATTTTGCACCAAACTTGGTAACAAACTACCACATGCATGGCAGCAGGAGTTGTTTGGGCTTGACGTGCCGGGGCAGCTTGTACACGACCTAAAACCTGTCTGGGCTCATGTGGTGTGAGCCTGTAATCCTTTACCGAGAAGACTCTAGGTTTTTGGGGAGAGGACTAACAAACCAACTCCACCTTCCCCCTGGCGGGGGTTTTGCACAGGGCTAGCAACCCTGCCATGTAAAAAAAACGCTTGCTACAGAAATCTTAGCCAACTAACCAAATGCGGCAAGTAGGATAGATGCACTTCAGGAAACTGATTTGATGACAGATGACAGCCAAACCCATCTGGAAGCTGGCATCTCGAGGGCGGATATCCTCAAACCGAAAGTAACACTTAGAGTAGGTTGCTGGAATGTGCGAACACTCTACCAGACAGGGAAACTAGCTCAAGTCATAAAGGAGATGGAAAGCTATAATTTAGAATTAATAGGAGTGAGTGAAACAAGATGGACTGGTAGTGGAAATAGACAGTTAGCAACAGGGCACCAGATAATGTATTCTGGAAGAACAGACGACCATCATAGTAGAGGAGTAGCCATCATCACAACAAAACAGGTTCATAAATGCCTGTTGGAGTGGAAGCCCGTTAATGAACGGATAATTAAAGCCAGGTACAACTCATCATTCGCAAAGTTGACAGTCATAGTCTGCTATGCACCCACAGAGGACTCGCCGGAAGTGGAAAAAGACATCTTCTACGATAAACTGCAAGAACTAGTAGATGAAACACCTTCACACGATGTACTCCTCATCATGGGTGATCTAAATGCAAAGGTTGGATCCAAAAATTAGGGTAAAGAGAGCACCATGGGGAAGCAAGGTATGGGAGAGATAAATGACAATGGAGAGAGATTAACAGCATTATGCCAGGAAAACAGACTAGTGATAGGAGGAACAATCTTTGAACATAAAAACATCCATAAACTAACTTGGACATCCCCAGATGTAATACCAGAAACCAGATCGATCATATAATTATCAACAACAGATGGAGAAGTAGCCTTCAGGATGTAGTGGCAAAACGAGGAGCAGATGTTGGCAGTGACCACACACTTGTCGTAGCAAAGATAAGATTAAAACTCAGAAAGACCAAGAAAATAGACCAACGGGAACCAGCTATGAATGTAGCAAAACTAAAAGATCCAGACGTGAGGAAATCCTTCCAAACCCAGGTGAAGAACAGGTTTACAGTTTTACAGAACCAGCAAGAACTAGACCTTGTTACGTATTTTAAAAATCTAAGCTACCCACACATAGACCCAATGATGCAGGACCAAACATATTAGCCGTAAATACCATACATAGCCACAAGGGGAGCAAGACCTTATTGGAGGCTGCTCCAGCCACAGATAGCAGCGCTTTTATATATACGAAGAAGCCGAAGCCAGTACGGCACCCCGGCCACGCCCACTAGGCCACGCCCACTTAACGGTCTCTTACCTGTGCACCCAGTGTGAAGAGACCAGAGAGATTTGCAGCGACACCCGCGAAGGGTCACGGGCCTTTGCCCGTGGCCCATAGTAGCCAGAGTTATTATCTCTCACACGTGTTCCACTCTTTAGCTACAATTCCCTCCGTATAGCTTCACTTACCATGCCGAAACATGCCGACGACTTTATAATAAATGAAGTGAGTTTAAAGCAACCCGGGATTGGACAACTTTCTTCGAGAATATGCAATAGATGGTGACCCCCGACGTTTGGAAGAAAGTCCCGTCCCGGCGCGACGCTAAAACAACTTCAACAGGCCCGCACGTCTGAGGTAAGTAGAACTCTTTGTCTTAAAGATTTAATCTGAAATAGGATTGGTTATAAGAACATTCAGGTGTAAGTTTGTTTTAGCCACCGTCCGGTCGTGCTGCTCCAGAGGCTTAGACCTCGACTTAACAAAACATTTTACATTCAAGTCTGTTGGTATTTTGTTATTAAAGACGATGAATTATTAAGGTAAAAGCCCCCCTGACCCCCTACACACGTGAAGTCCCCACCCCCCCCCCCCCCACCCTCTCTCTCTCTCCCTCTTCTACCCCCCCTCTCCCCACCCCCCCTGTTTACCTGGGCTCTCCTGGCTGTTTGATAAGGCAATGGTAGCCTGCACAAAGGGACCCCCGGTGTGTTATGCTGTCTGTCTGTCTCTGTCTCTGTCTCTGTCTCTGTGTCTGTCTGTACCACGTGGGAGACGTATTACCTGTGGTTTTTGTGTTATATGATGAATGTCTCGAAGTTAAGCCGAGACCATCATAAGGTAATTGGTGAATGTCTCGAAGTTAAGCCGAGACCATCATAAGGTAAATGTTGATAAGCTTCGAGTTCAGTCGGGCCAACATAGGGTAAGTGGTGATAAGCTCCGAAGTTCAGCCGGGCCACCATAAGGTATATTTATTACCGACCATAAACTTCCAAACTCTTTACGGTGGGGGGAGGAAAGGTCAGGTTTTTAACGTTAATCTAGCTTAGTTGCATATTAAAACGGAGGCTTGGCCAAATTGGATTGATTCCTCCCGGTTCAGTTAAGTCTAATGTGCAATTTTGATTAGTATAGAACGCAGCCGTAGAGTGTAACCACGTGGTGTTAAAGAGACGGCACGTCTTCGTGACGTGGGTTTCCTTTGTCCAGACGTCCGCCATCTTGGAGCAGCGGGGAGCCCAACTACAGTGTTACATTCTCTCCCTCTCTCCCCCCCCCCCTCTCTCTCTCTCTCTCTCTCCTCTTCCCCCCCCCCCCCCCCCCTTCTCTCTCCCTCTCCACCCCCCCCCTCTCTCTCTCCCTCCCCCTCCACCCCCCCCCTCCCCAGAAGATCCTATCATGAAACCCCCCCACTCCCCTTGCCCCAGTCTTCCAGGTCCGGTAGTCAGACCCCCCCCCCCATCCCCCTGTCCACAGGTCCAGTCGTCAGATCCCCCCCTCCCCACCCTTTGTCCCTGCAAACATTCTCTTCCCCTACCCTTCCTTATTCATATTGCTTAGAGAAGATCGGGAGCGGTGGGACGGGGGCTTCGATTTAACTAACAATAGAGAGGCAAGTGGCCTCGCTGTTGTTGGTTGGGTTGAGGTTCTTGTCTTATTGTTTTCTTCCCCTTGCCCCCTCCCACCCTCACACCTAGCCATGTGTTGAAACCAACATGTAAATTGAGTTAAGTGTTTGTATATTTGAGGGTCTGTGTGTCTGGATGCTGAAATGCAGAGAGCCACTCCCTAGTTGATATCGGCAAAACACGCAAATATTTGTGTAGATTGTAATCAATGTTTTTTGATTCACCAACATTAATAGTTTAAACGATCTGTAAATGTTCACATTTGTACTAAATTTGTTCTTCCTCTTCAGGCCTTTGCAACCCAAGCAGTGATGGATGCCCGGCATTCATGGTTTTAACCGGTGCACAAGGCAGGAGTTAGCTCAACTGCTGTAGTTCAATTACAATAACATTTGTTTCAACCGATAACTTCTGAATTTTTCTTTTAGGTTCAGTTTTTGTTTAGTTTGTAGAATATCACCATATATTTAATACCCAGATGTGCATAATTGTTGTAAGTTTGAATGACTCTTTATTCTAACTAGTTTAGACGGTTTTGATTGACCTAGCTGAAGGTTCACCAGGTGTCAAGACGTAGGATTGTGGCACTTCCTGGGAGCCTCCGGGCCACACGTTAATCGACTAATCGTTCCTGCAGTGTTCTGAGGTGGTAACGGTGGGGCTCATGGGGAGGCCCCGGGAGAGTTGTCATTCGCGGGCTCACACAGGGAGAAATCAGGTAGGTCGGTAAGTCAGAAGGTTTAATTAATGTATCGATTTGATGTTGACCAACAAAAAACTAGATAATTATAATAATAAATACTGTTCATGTAATGGTATAGTTAGGTCTGGGACCTGCGTAGCTAAAAAAACTGTTTTGGAAATAGTAATGAACGTGTCCGGGACATGTATAGCTATAAAATAAGTCACTTTGCTAAGACATATTCACGTTTGATGTGGTATGCAGAAAGTGGCGATTTAATAAGGCGTATTCACGTTTGATGTGGTATGCGATGTACATAGGAGTGAATCAAAGTGTGGACAACATCAAATGCGAGCAATAGGTAGAATAAATGAAGATTAGGTCATCCAATATACATAGTTAGTGTAGGACAATCGGGTAGTATGACTAAGGTAACTGTTATTATGAGATACGGTTAACACAGAAGTGATGTTGCACATGCAAATTTTAACATTGTTATTTCCCTTTTACATCTTTCAATGCGCATGGCTGAAGCAATGCGCAAGGAGGGATGTAGTGTGAAATTAAATCAAAGTAGATACTGTAAAACAATTAAAATTAGAATTCATGGAAATATGTTTTTGAACAACTAACTGCTGTACATGAGTTTGTATTTCTGCAATAGAAGAAAAAAGTTCCAGAACCAGATGCAGACACACCTGGAGCCTACAAACTACCACCGCCGAGCAAGGACCAACAGTCACATGAGGAGATCAAATAACAGCAGGATTTGAATCGCTCCGGATGGGTTGGTGGCCAGGGCGCTAGTATGATTACAATCCCTCAGATTAGAATTGGCAGAGAACTCCGGCATTAATGACCCTTTCACAGGATGGATGGAGAATATGTTTGGGAGGTGGAAAGGCAGAATCCAGTAAGTGCCCGTCGCGGGAATAAATGCAGAGACCGTGTTAATTGTCACCGGCTGCCGTTGTATTCCCTGCGCACGAGGGCTACTGCATCTGCTGATCACCACAGCAATGGGCGCTACAGAAGTGCCAAGTGCCATTCAGGCTTACATTACCTGAGGGGCCCGACCCTATCCAGCTGTAATATCTAGAATAGTCACACCTATACTATTCTAGTAGAATCAACTGTATTTAAGATAATCAATATCCCGGATTTACTTGAATAACACATTTTAAAACAACCATACCAGACTATGTTTGTTATTGTGTAGTGTTGCTTGGTTGCCAGTGCAACCCGTTATTTCTGAATCGCTGCATTGATAATGGTACTGTTGATCTTCCTTGAGACGGTTGTTTTACAGGCCACCTGTTACTGACACGACGACGACGGAGAACCTGTTTGGAGGCTCCAATGATGTAGGAGTAACCTCTCTGAGTTGAGCCCTTGACAAGGAGGGACGAGTCTTGGGTTCATGAATTACAGGCCCGACGGCGTCAGAAGAAACAATGGCTACGATAATAACAACGCCCAAAACCACCCACATGCAACAGCGAACCAATGCACGAAGATCACATGAACCACCCGAATCCATGCTAGGCTATCAATAATCTTGAATTTTTTTAATTGTATTATGACTACCAATTTTTACTTTACTTTTGCACATGATGAAAATTGTATGACCTTGTAGCACATGACCAAAAGTATTAGCTCAGGATTTCTATGAATGGTTTTGTTTGTGTGCTGTTTGGCCATGCGATTGTATGATAACAAGATTTATGTTCATTGTTGTATTGTTAAATAATGACCTGTATTCCCAATGAGACCCACAAGGTGAATGACGTCTCAGTATTATGAGCGCATTGTGGTTTTTTCCTCTATTCAAGAGTTTTCCACACAGTTGATGGTGTTGATGATTGATCCTAATTTGACTATGTTTTCGGTGTGGTAAATGGTGTTTATGATTTAAAATATTATTGTATGGTCATCTAAGATGACCAAGGAGGGATTGTTACGTATTTTAAAAATCTAAGCTACCCACACATAGACCCAATGATGCAGGACCAAACATATTAGCCGTAAATACCATACATAGCCACAAGGGGAGCAAGACCTTATTGGAGGCTGCTCCAGCCACAGATAGCAGCGCTTTTATATATACGAAGAAGCCGAAGCCAGTACGGCACCCCGGCCACGCCCACTAGGCCACGCCCACTTAACGGTCTCTTACCTGTGCACCCAGTGTGAAGAGACCAGAGAGATTTGCAGCGACACCCGCGAAGGGTCACGGGCCTTTGCCCGTGGCCCATAGTAGCCAGAGTTATTATCTCTCACACGTGTTCCACTCTTTAGCTACAATTCCCTCCGTATAGCTTCACTTACCATGCCGAAACATGCCGACGACTTTATAATAAATGAAGTGAGTTTAAAGCAACCCGGGATTGGACAACTTTCTTCGAGAATATGCAATAACCTGTACAACTTCAACAAAGCTCTGCTGGAAGCTGGAGAGAAATGGCTAGGACCTAGAAAGAGAAGAAAGGAGGTCTGGATATCAGACGAAACATGGAGGAAGATTGATGAGAGAAAAGAAAAGAAGAAGAAAATCCTAACAACTAAGTCACACAGACAGAAGGCACAGCTACAGACATTATACAGTGCACTAGACAAAGAAGTAAAAAAGAGTGCTAGAGCAGACAGGAAGGCATATATTGAGAAGATCGCAGAGGAAGCAGAAGCAGCTGCCTCAAAACAGGACATGGGCACACTCTACAAGCTAACAAAATCACTTACAAATAGATTTCAGACAACGGACATTCCAATTAAAGATTCAAACGGAAAAACCATGACAAAAGAGGAAGACCAATTAAGGGGCTGGAAAGAACACTTTCAGAGGGTACTTAACAGAGATGACCCAGCAACTGAGGCAAACATCACGCCAGCAGTAGACCTTTTAGACATAGAAACGGAGACACCAAATGTAGAGGAGGTAAAGATTGCCATAAAGGGTTTGAAGAATGGAAAGGCCCCAGGAATAGACAGAGTCCAGGCAGAATTGCTGAAAGCGGAGGAACATAAAACAGCACTAGCCCTTACGGAAATTCTCAGGGACATCTGGACTTCAGAAGAAACACCACAATCCTGGAAAATCCTGGGCCTCATCGTCAAATTACCGAAAAAGGGAGATCTGTCAAATTGCAACAATTGGAGAGGAATCATGTTGCTACCAGTCACCAGCAAAGTCCTAAGTCGAATCATTCTAAATCGACTAAGTGACACAATTGACCATTACCTTCGAAAAGAACAGGCAGGGTTCAGAAAGGGAAGATCCTGTGCAGAACATATATTCACACTGCGACAGATAATTGAACAGAGCAATGAATGGAGGGCAACCATCTACATTAACTTCATTGACTTTGCTAAAGCATTTGACAGCATCAACAGAACAGCACTGTGGAAAATTCTAAGTCATTATGGAATTCCCAACAAAATCATCTCTATAATCAAGATGCTATACAGAGACTTTGGTGCCAAAGTTATCTGTGGATCCAATCTCACTGAAGAATTCATTATAAAAACAGGAGTCAAGCAAGGCTGTTTGCTATCCCCACTACTTTTCTCACTTTGCATAGACTGGCTTATGAAAGAAACAAAGGGAAACAACAAAAGAGGAATATCGTGGACATTCACAGAAACTCTGGAGGACATTGATTTTGCAGATGATATTGCTTTGTTAGCCCATCGCCAAAAGGACATCCAAGGCAAAACAGAAGACTTAGCAACATATGGCAAACAGATTGGGCTAAATATCAACAGTGACAAGACTAAAGTCATGAAAATAAACTCAAAATCCAACCAGCCGCTCACCATCAATAACATGAACGTGGAAGAGGTGCAGGAATTCACCTATTTAGGCAGTAAAATAACAACAGATGGAGATTCAGGGGCAGATGTCCAGGACAGGATCAATAAGGCTAGGGGAGCGTTTGCAGCACTAAGAAAAATATGGAAGACTTCAAAGATCAGCATAAAGACAAAGCTGAGGATATTCAAGAGCAACGTCCTCGGGGTTCTCCTGTATGGAGCAGAATCATGGAAAGTGACACAGACCATCTGCCACAAGCTAGACGTATTCCAGACTCGAAGCCTTAGGAGGATACTGGGAATATTTTGGCCTAGGACAATCTCAAATGAAGACCTCTACAGTAGAACAGACATGAGACCCCTGTCAAATGTTATCAAAAACAGAAGGTGGATGTGGATCGGACATGTGTGCAGAATGGACCCAAGCGCTATCCCAAGGGTGGCCATGAGATGGACACCACCTGGGACAAGAAAACAAGGCCGACCAAAAGAGACATGGAGAAGATCTGTGGAGAAGGAAATGAAACAACTGGGATGGTCCTGGGGCCAAGTGCAACATTGGGCAACAGACAGGCAGCATTGGCGTTCGTTGGTGAAGACCTTATGTGCTACCAAGCACGAAGAGGACTAACTAACTTATGTAATACCATGATACCAGTAGATCTTGATGGAACTTTATTTCACTGCTTTAAAGGTTGATGAATGTCCCCGTTGTCAGCGTCAGACAGTGATGAAGACGGTTGCCCCTGTCCTTCATCCTATTGATGTCAGCAAGGCAGGGAGTGTCCTTGGAATTGACCTGATTGGTCCCCTTCCCACTACCGCAAAGGGCAAAAGGTAGCTTTATGCATGGCTGATGTATGTGTAACCACATTTAAAGATTATCAATGCAAAAGATTTGGTTTCAAGGAAAACTAGTGACAGGGATGGAATGTCTATTAATGATTATTACTATATTTATAACATGCATTTTATGTTGCAGATTTATTCTGACAGCAACTGATCTTTTCTCGAAGTGGGTTGTGGTAAATCCGCTGTGCTCCAAAACAGCCGTTGAGGCGTCACGAAAAATTGTGAATATCCTCCTCGACTTCGGTCTGGTCGACAGGATTATTACAGACCAAGGACGGGAATTTGTTAATGAGGTACAGTTATGTTTCTAAAACAGTGTATGTGTGACATAGAATATTTGTCATTGAATCCTATCTTTCAAGTTAATTTACATAAACTAATGCATTGCAGCTCAACCATGGGGTGTTTGCAGCGCTCGGTGTGAAACACTGCATCACTTCAGCCTATCACCCACAGGCCAATGGACAAGCAGAGAGGACAAATAAGACAATAAAGTCAGCCCTGGCCAAGTACTAGTGGTGCAACGGTTCACGGGTTTCCCGTGATCCGTACGGATCAACCATCACGGTTCGGGACGCAAGTGATCCGCGGATCGGCTGATTAAAAAAAAAAGTTGTGCGTTGACGTGATCAGCGCATGTTTAGAGGACAATTCCGGTATTAACAACATCATCAAGTATCGTAGCGAAATACAGTTTCTGTTGTGTTTTATTTGGTGTTCCGTAAATCCCATTGAAACGTGAACCGGAACCGGACGTCTTTAGGTTTGGTTGTAGTCTTTTCGCGTATCAACAGTAGGGCTAGAACCGAGCGAAAAGACTACAACCAACCCCCCTTGCAATGAGCATGAGTCTCCCAACCGAAATCTGTATTTCGCTACCAAACTAAAAAAAAGAAGATAAGGATATCTGCATTGCCTTGGGAGAGTGTAGACTCTAAACTCTCCCCAGGCAATGCAGACATCTTGAATTGTAAATCCAGGGTTAGGGATTATTTACTATCCTATCCATGTTAAAAAGAAGAAGGAATAATGCCTCAAATTGCAAATTTTTTAAATATTGACCATGCTTAAAGGAAGCAGGATTATTACCTAATTTTTCAATTTATTTTGTTTTTACACAGTTAAAAGATTTTATTTAAAGTCACATTTGTCTTGTTATCTTTATTGTTGTTGTTGATCCGAAAATGATCCGACCCGTGACTCAAAAACCGTGACCCGATCCGAACCGTGAGCTTTGTGATCTGTTGCACCCCTACCAAGTACTGTGGGGAAGAGCAGAATGACTGGGATCTGTATTTAAGGGGAATTGTTGCAAGTGTCAACACCTCAAAACAGGTAATATTAGGTAACGACTGCAAATGGAAACAATATTCAACAACGACAGATTTTCAATAAACTACTGTATTCCCTTTTAATTAAGAGATCAACCAAGTTCACACCTTATTGTGCCCTTTTTGTGCGGCACCCTCGCTCCCCTGGGGTGATTAATTTAGAGAAGGATGGGGACTCTCTTACGTCTGTCTTGGGCCCAATCCCGTTTCTTTGCTCACTGTCTCAACCCTACATCTCAACCCTAACCCTCATTGCTCATTGCTACCCCTCATTGCTACCCCTCATTGCTACCCCTAACCGATCCCCTACCAAATGGGACAACCCTACCCTGTGACGTCATCATGGCCTCCCCGTGCCCCCTAGCAGATAACCAGACCCCTGGTAATGTTACAAGTGACAGACTGGCTGCCATTGTCTCGGGCAACGAGCAAGACCCATTGTAAAGATGTTTAGCCTGAAATGGTATTTATATTTTGTAATTGGCATGTTTAAATAAAGTGTTATAATTAATTAATTAAAAAAATAATACTATTTGTCCCTCGTAATATACCTCTATTTTGAATGTCACTTAGCTACATGTTAAAGGTGGTATTAGGGTGCACTCACACTAGGCCATCTGGCCGTGGCCGTTGGCCGTTTTCACACCTAACCGTGCTCAAATGGCCCCATTGTTCTCTGGCCTGCACTCACACTAGGCCGTCTGGCCGTGGCCGTTGCAGCTGTGGCCTGGCCACGGAAGGCTCTTGTACATACGTCATCACGTCGTAACACGTCATCACCAAGCGTCCGCTGCATGGACCATAATAAAGTCTGCCGCCAGTCAGAGTTTTAACAACAATGGACAACAACACAGAGAACACACCAACAGTTGAACCGCTTGACGCGATGTTTACCGTTTAATGGGAAAGAAGGCTTGTCGCCTTTATTATGTCCGTGGTCGTCGCATTGACTATACGTCATCCAGCTCAGGTTGCGTAGCGCGTGTCGGCTCATTAGCATCTGTACCGTAGCGGCCCGTGCCGTAGCAGCACACCTCTCCCAAGTGGCCAAATTGGCCCGGCCTGGCCAGACTGGCCACACTCACACTGGCAGATTTGAGCACGGTTAGGTGCTAAAACGGCCACGGCCACGGCCACGGCCAGATGGCCTAGTGTGAGTGCACCCTTAGATAATCGGTTATGAACAAGAACACTTTAGAAGAAACACTTTATTTAAATAAGAAACACTGAACCACACATCTAAAAATACACACACATGCATCTAAAAATACACACACACGCACACCTAAAAATACAAACACACACACACACTCTCTCAGCTTTTGAGAGAATGGTGGAGAATCACATCTTCTCCACCATTCCGCCAACTTTGCCTCGCTCTCCTCATGCCTCGCCTGCCTCCTGGCACTCTCCTCTTGGAAGGGGGTCTGGGGTGGTGGAAGAGGTGCCTGGGGTGGAGGAGCATGAGGGAGAGGTGGGGGGGGCTGGTGGCAGTGGACTCAACGAAGTCCTGAAAGAAAACGAATAAGAAGGAAATAGGAATTATATGCCAGAACTGGTTGATATGGCCATATGTTATGTACAATATATAATAGCTATGTACACAATATAGTCCTGCCAAAAAATACATTGATTAACCATGTAATATTACTAATATAATATATTAGTATAATAATACTTATAGAATATTACTAATATAATATAATATATTAGTATATATACTATTACTTAGAGAATATTACTAATATAATATAATATATTAGTATAAAGCTTATTTTTAACCTGGAGTCACTAGAACATGGAAGATCTGGATATCATACGACATGATATCCAGCCCGGTCGTATGCAGCCCGGTCTGCAGCCCGGCCGTCGCCCGGTCTGCAGCCCGGCCGAATACCGGGGTCGTGCGGCCCTTGAAAGTCGGCCGCGGACTTTCGCGATCTTCCGCGAAAGTCGGCCACAGACTTCCGCGATCTTCCGAGAGTCCGCGGCCGGGCTTCGCAGAGTATGCAGAGTATAATTAATAAAATAATTACTAGTTAATTACAGAGAAAACACTTGCATTTGTGTTTTTCCAATCCTGTCGCATCTTTTCGCCCTCCATCTTGTCTAGGATATTTCTTGATTTTCCGTTTTCTCGCAAGGTATTGTGGGAGCAAGTCAGAACTGAAGCGCTTTGAGGGTGCCCATCGAAAATCTCAATTTTGAGGGGATGTTAGCCCTCCCCCTACCCCTTAAGCTACCTTTAAACTGGTATTGGGACATGGCTCCACGGCGCGTGAACGCGCAACAGCGAGGGTTAGGGCTGAGATTTTGAAGCGAGCAAAGGATTGAGATTCAACCTTGGACTCAAGCGACGAGAAGCTTGAGGCACAAACTGCAGAAGTCGCAGATCTGCATGCAAAGGTGATGGTAAAATGGCAATATATATCTATATATATATATAGATATATATCTCAATTACTCCTGAAATTAAGTTTTAAGAAACAATGACATTACAATCATTTCATATTTTTTTCAGATATACGAGAACATAAAAGTGGCCCAAAAAAGGCAGAAGAAGGCCTTTGAACAGGCGAAGGGGAAGATATTTAAGTCTTTCTTATTCAAAGATTGGGAGGTCATGAAGGCCAACATGAGGAAGCAAGGGCGAAAAGGGGGCAAACTAGTACTGGTCAAGTACTGGTCTGGGCCTTATGTAATTTCCTCCTTGTCGTCCAAGGGTGTGGCAACGCTGACCAGCAGGACAGGGGTTCAGCTGAAACAGAAGGCCAATGTTTCCCAGCTGAAGCCTTTCATTAGGCCTACATTCAGAGGTAATATAATTCTTAATATGAGGACACTTTGAATCTCCATTCCAAGTACACTTTCTTGCACAGTACATTATCCTTCTCATTAGACTCCTGCAAGCCCGAGCCTGATGTCCCGACCCAATTGGCCGCTGACCACCAGTATGCCTCCACTGGAGTGGTCTATTTAAAGAAAATAAATCCTGTTCAGGCATAGACGGATTATGACATATCGGGCACGTGGACTCCGCAGCCCCCCCCCCCCCCCCCCCCCCCCCTTCCAACATAAACACACGCACCCAGAATACACACACACTTATTGGCGATAATAAGTCATTGGCCTATACCTGCAACTCAGCAGGATTTGTAGCACAGGAAAGGTAACCTCACAATAATTAGACAAATAAATGTATCTTTATTTAACCAAAACAGGATAAAAAATATTTATAATTGATGCCATTTTTGGCGATTTGAACGAATTTCGAATGCACCGCTTTCAACCACAAATAAAAACGACTTAAAGCAACTCAATACGAACAGTTCCTCACATTAATTGACAGTAATGCATTTCACCTATGAAATGCATTTTTTCCGGGCTCTGTTCCGTGCGAAATCCTCCACAATATCATCAAAGTCCAGTGCATTGGTAAGGTCGCTCTCAATTGCCATGAGAGAAAGTGCCTTGAGGCGTTTTTGTGACATTTTCGTCCTCAGTTCATTTTTTATCCTGGACAGAAGAGAGAATGACCGCTCCCCTTCGCAATTACTGACGGGCAGAGTCAGAAAAAGCCGTAGCGCTACATACACATTTGGAAACATAGATTGCAGTCCACAATCGAGTATAATTCGTAGCAGTCCTTTTGGGGTTGCATCATCTCCAGGCTTGTTAAATGATCTGAACTGAATAAATTCATTGCCTCAACGCTCCACTTAGAGTTCGCCGTTGCTCCATGTTTAAATGACAGTGACTTGTTCGTGACCGGTCTCAAATTCACAAACTGAAATAGTGCCCCCTATTGATCTTTTTATCAATTTATTTACATAGTAGTAATAGGCCTACTATTGCTTTTTTCGCTTGAATTTTTGTATTTCTCTACTGATTGCTTCGACAATGCAACATTAAAAGTTACTAACGGTGGGGCCCAGGGCCCCACTGTTAGTAACTTGTGGGGCCCTGGGCCCCACTGTTAGTAACTTGTGGGGCAGCTCAGGGGGGCCCAAGGGCCCCTCTGAGCCCTTGGGCCCCTGGGCATGTGCCCGGTGTGCCCGTGCAGTAATCCACCCATGTGTTCAGGACATGCTGGTATAGATTTCTACTTTTACACAATCATAGAAGGGAATTTTTTTTATGTTTTCCTTTCTGGTTTAAAGTCTCATCTCATTTTTCTCATCTCATTTTCTTCCGCTTATCCGGGGTCGGGTCGCGGGGGGAGCAGCTCAAGCAGGGGGCCCCAGACTTCCCTTTCCCGGGCCACATTGACCAACTCTGACGGGGGGATCCCGAGGCGTTCCCAGGCCAGTGTTGAGATATAATCTCTCCACCTAGTCCTGGGTCTTCCCCGAGGTCTCCTCCCCACTGGACGTGCCTGAAACACCTCCCAAGGAAGGCGCCCAGTGGGCATCCTTACCAGATGCCCGAACCACCTCAGCTGACTCCTTTCTAAGTAAAGGAGCAGGGGCTCTAATCCGAGTTCCTCACGGATGGCTGAGCTTCTCACCCTATCCCTAAGGGAGACGCCAACCACCCTTCTGAGAAAACTCATCTCGGCCGCTTGTACCCGCGATCTCGTCCTTTCGGTCATCACCCAGCCCTCATGACCATAGGTGAGGATAGGAACGAAGATCGACCGGTAGATCGAGAGCTTTGCCTTGCGGCTCAGCTCTCTTTTCGTTACAACGGTGCGGTAAAGCGAACGCAATACCGCCCCCGCTGCTCCGATTCTCCGGCCAATCTCACGTTCCATAGTACCCTCACTCGCGAAACAGACCCCGAGGTACTTGAACTCCTTCACTTGGGCTAAGGACTCATTTCCTACCCGGAGTAAGCAATCCATCGGTTTCCTGCTAAGAGTCATGGCCTCAGATTTAGCGGTGCTGATCCTCATCCCAGCCGCTTCACACTCGGCCGCCAGCCGATCCAGTGAGTGCTGAAGGTCACAGGCCGATGATCCCATGAGGACCACATCATCTGCAAAAAGCAGTGATGAGATCCTCAGACCACCGAACTGCAACCCCTCCCCACCACGACTACGCCTCGATATCCTGTCCATGTATATCACAAACAGGATTGGTGACAAGGCGCAGCCCTGGCGGAGCCCAGCACCCACCGAGAACGAAACTGACTGGCTGCCGAGGACGCGAACACAGCTCTCGCTTTGGGAGTACAGGGATTGGATGGCCCTGAGGATAGACCCCCTTATCCCATACTCCCGCAGCACCTCCCACAGTTTCTCCCGGGGGACCCGGTCATACGCCTTCTCCAGATCCACAAAACACATGTAGACCGGATGGGCATACTCCCAGGCCCCCTCCAGGATCTTTGCGAGAGTGAAGAGCTGGTCCGTAGTTCCACGTCCGGGGCGAAAACCGCATTGTTCCTCTTCAATCTGAGGTTCGACGATCGGCCGAACCCTCCTTTCCAGCACCTTGGAGTAGACTTTACCAGGGAGGCTGAGAAGTGTGATACCCCGGTAATTGGCACACACTCTCTGGTCCCCCTTTTTGAACAGGGGAACCACCACCCCGGTTTGCCACTCCTTTGGCACTGTACCCGACTCCCACGCGATGTTGAATAGGCGTGTCAACCATGACAGCCCCTCAACACCCAGAGCCTTTAGCATTTCTGGCTGGATCTCATCAATCCCTGGGGCTTTGCCACTGCAGAGATGTTTGACTACCTCAGTGACCTCCACCAGGGAAATTGACGACGAAACACCATCAACCTCGAGCTCTGCCTCCAACATAGAGGGCGTGTTATTCGGATTCAGGAGTTCCTCAAAGTGTTCCTTCCAACGTCCGACGACCTCCTCAGTTGAGGTCAACAGAGTCCCATCCTTACTGTACACAGCTTGGACGGTTCCCCGTTTCCCCCTCCTGAGGTGCCGGATAGTCTTCCAGAAACACTTTGGTGCCGACCGAAAGTCCTTCTCCATGGCCTCTCCGAACTTCTCCCACACCCGCTGCTTAGCCTCCGACACGGCAGCAGCTGCAGCCCTTCGGGCCTGTCGGTACCCTGCAACCGAGTCAGGAGTCCTCCAGGATATCATATCCCGGAAGGCCTCCTTCTTCAATCGGACGGCTTCCCTGACCACCGGTGTCCACCACGGTGTCCGAGGGTTACCGCCCCTTGAGGAGCCTAAGACCCTGAGGCCACAGCTAGCCACCGCAGCTTCAGCAATGGAGGCTTTGAACACCGCCCACTCCGGCTCAATGCCCCCAACCTCCACAGGAATGCTAGAAAAACTCCGCCGGAGGTGTGAGTTGAAGATACCTAGGACGGGGGCCTCCTCCAGACGTTCCCAGTTCACCCGCACTACGCGTTTGGGCTTACCAGGTCTATCCGGAAATTTCCCCCATTCCCTGATCCAACTCACAACCAGATGGTGGTCGGTTGACAGTTCCGCCCCTCTCTTTACCCGAGTGTCCAAAACATGCGGCCTCAGATCAGATGACACGATCACAAAATCGATCATTGATCTTCGGCCTAGGGTACTCTGGTACCAGGTACACTTATGAGCACCCTTATGTTCGAACATGGTGTTTGTTATGGATAATCCATGACTAGCACAGAAGTCCAATAACAAACGACCACTCGGGTTTAGATCAGGGAGGCCGTTCCTCCCCACCACGCCTCTCCAGCTGTCTCCATCGTTGCCCACGTGGGCGTTGAAGTCACCCAGCAGAACTACGGAGTCCCCTACTGGAGCCCCATACAGGACTCCATTCAGGGTCTCCAAGAAGGCCGAGTACTCTGAGCTGCTGTTTGGTGCATACGCACAAACAACAGTCAGAGTTTTCCCCCCTACAACCCTTAGGCGCAGGGAGGCGACCCTCTCGTCTACCGGGGTAAACTCCAACACCGCGGCGCTCAGCCGGGGATTTATGAGTATCCCCACACCCGCCCGGCGCCTCACGCCCTTGGCAACTCCGGAGAAGAATAGGGTCCAACCCTTATCCAGGAGTACGGTACCAGAGCTGAGACTGTGCGTGGAGGTAAGCCCCACCAGATCTAACTGATAGCGCTCCACCTCCCTCACAAGCTCCGGTTCCTTTCCCCACAGCGAGGTGACGTTCCACGTCCCCAGAGCCAGCTTCTGCCGCCCGGGTCTGGTCCGTCGAGACCCCTGACCTTCGCTGCCACCCATGTGGCTGCGCACCCGACCCCAACGGGTCTTCCCACAGGTGGTGGGCCCATGAGATGAAGAGAGGGGGGGTGCCACGTAGTTTGTTCGGGCTGTGCCCGACCGGGCTCCGTGGCAAACCCGGCCACCAGGCGCTCGCCATCGAGCCCTCCGTCTGGGCCTAGCTCCAGACGGGGGCCCCGGGCTTCCTCCGGGCCGGGTCACATCTCCTCTATTTCCGTTATTCATTGAGGATTTTTGAACCATTCTTAGTCTGGCCCCTCGCCTGAGACCACTCTGCCATGAGAGACCCTACCAGGAGCACAAGGCTCCAGACAACACAGCCCTCAGGTTCACAGGGACACGCAAACCTCTCCACCACGATAAGGTGACGGTTCCAGTACGTTTTGCAAACTTTCATTTGTAGCTCAACTATGCCCTTGACCTTAGCAGACCTGGAGGTGAAATCTCTGTCAAAGAGGGGGATGTCTGCCTGACAAGGGAAGACTTTTGGAGCTTGGGCCTTCCTAGGAACATGGAGTCCAATGTAGGCATAGGGAAGCTTTAACATGTAGGGTATTTTTGGGGGGAAATAATTGAAAAAGTTACTTTTGTTACTCTTTTTTTCAGATTGGAAACGCATGTTTCAAACTTGTGGCTGAGGCCGCCCAAAGACATGTGAGGCTTTGTCATTTGTTGACCTGTGAAACATTGTATTTTTTTCCAAATAATTTCAACAGTTTTGTGTTGCGATTTTCTCATGTGGTGCACTAATTACTATGAATATTTCATCTCAATCAATACAGGGAAAAGACATCCACGTCGTTGACACATCTGTGGTTCCAACTTGGAAGTCTGAAACAGTGGACCCTATGGCTGGTCTTCCAGTACGTCATTATTTCCTGTAAGCTTCTGTGTAGTTTGAGACTGACCAACAGTAAATGCCCAAAAATGTGTTCAAATTGCTAGGGTGACCTGCTGCAGAAGGACCTAATCATCCTCCCTGCCTGGAGCCGACAGCCAGGGAAAGCAGACCAATTTGCGTGCTTTGCGTGAGTCTATTACAGATACTCTCAACCGGTGAAGTAAAAATGAGCTGCAGTTTTGGGATATGTTTTCATTCCTAATTATGGACTGTTTGTGATCTGAGCTGTTCTGTGAATGATTTACAGGTCATGAAACCAGCAGATAGAGAGCTCATTTTGCTGGACTCTCTAGAACCAGAAGGGTTTGGTGACATTAGTTACCAGGACATTTTTAGGTTTTGTAACATATGGACAGCTATCAGCCCTGTTCTGTGGCTTGAATGGATATTGTACATATTTCATAGTATTCTATTGGCAAGGGTTGTCAACTGATTTAGATTCAATTTCTAATACAATTCATTCAAAAAACAATATGTCTGCAGCCGGATACTATGAAATATAATCAAGCCTCGTTCAAAGGCCATTTTCAAGGTTGGCCCTGTTCACTGGCTATAAATGCTATTTTGCTTGCAATGGTATTTCTGAAGTAAGGACACCTAATAATTTTGATTGGTCTTCAAAGGGACCTAGCACAGCGCATTGCCCCAGGCCAGTGGAGAACTAAGCATGGCAGAGACTTCGAGGTACAGTTCTTTCGTTTCATGTACTTGCATGTGCTTGTTTTTATTTTCCTTTAGCCCATGTCACGGTGGTATTGCCTATCTAACGCCTTGCCTATGTCTTACAGGGTTTCCCGTGCCAAACCACCGGCAATTAATGTGGTGTCCTCATCCTGATGTTAAATACCTTATGTAGTCTCTATTTAAGGTGTGTTGGTATTATTTGACACTGTCATAGCTTCATATTGTGGCGACTCCTACCCCCCGGGGAGTCTGGGTAATGGAGTATTCATAATGTTGTTTGGGGAAAAGGGGTTTTACTGTCTTTAGATAACTTGTTTGTTATTAGGTTAAGTGGGGTTAACTGGTTTGGGGTCTTTATTGTTTATTGTGTGTAGTGTTGTCGGCAACCGTTACCCGGAGTCGCATGTCTGTTGGTCAGGTGTGCCGTCGTTCTCCGTTTGTGGGTTTTTGAATAAAGGCAGCTCTCGGGGTCGTGCGGTGTACTGAGGCACGAGAGTTGCGTCAACGTTTAAACCTGGGCTCCCGTCTCGTCCTTCCTGCACTGCTCGCCACATTGGTGTCAGAAGTGGGATGTGGCCTGCGCATGCGCGGGGGGATTTGAGTTTCGCGGTCGAGCCCATGGATAACGCACCCTGCGCTATGGGAGCGCAGCGCCCCCCCTGTGGACATGACCGGAAGGCCCGGAGGACCGGCAGCTGCCCACCGCCACAGGACAGCGGTTCGGCTGCCGAAGTTCACCGGGGTAACGCAGTTGGAACCATACCTGGCCCAGTTCCGGCTTGCAGCGTGGCACAACGGCTGGGGCGCCGAGGAGGCGGTTGTCCACCTTGCCCTGGCGTTGGAGGGGACGGCAGCACGGGTGCTGCTCGACCTGGACCAAGCGGACCAGCGAGACCTTCAGGCCCTGATCCAAGCATTGGAGAGGCGGTTGGGTGAACGGGTCTCCAGCAACGAGAGCAAGCAGTTGCTGGCTTCTCACCACCGCAGGGAGGAGGAGAGCCTGGGGGTCTACGCTGCGGATGTCCAGCTCTTGACCCGACGCAGTTACCCGGAGTTCTCCGCGGCTACACGGGAGGCCCTGGCGCTCCACGCTTTCCTGCGGGGACTGCAGCCGGAGAGTCTGGGGCAGCATGTCCGCCTCACCGCGCCCCAGACCCTCGATGCGGCTCTGGACCAGGCGGAACGGGCTGAGGTGGAGCTCTGCCGCCGTCCTGATGGTGCATCCGTGGACGCGGCTGGGGCAGCGGCCGCCCCCGGCACAAAGAATGTGGAGGTCAAGTTCAGGCAGCGGAAGGGCCGGATCCGGACGGCCACCCTTCCCGCCACCGAGACGGCTGAGGCTTCCCTTGCGCAGTGTCGGCAGCTGGGGCTGGTCGAGGACTGCGGGTGGACGGGGCAGCGTGCCACTCATCCTCATCGCAGCCGCCGGCGTGGCCGTCGGAAGGCCAGACGTAGGAGGGCGGCGGAGGATGGGGTGCCCGAACGGCGCCCCAGAGGCCCCCTACAGCGGAACCTGGTGGGGGCCCCGATGGAGGTGGTCCCTGACCACACCCCCAGGACCTCTGCAGACAATTGGAGACGGGCGTCCCAACCCGAGGGGAAGGCTGCACCGCAACGGGGCCGCTACTGGCAGGGGCCAAGGCGGCTGCGCTGGCCCCCTGAACACTCGGGACTGTGCATTGGGTGTTGGGGTCGTCGGGACGTCTGACCCCTAAGGTGGGGGCTGTGTGGCGACTCCTACCCCCCGGGGAGTCTGGGTAATGGGGTATTCATAATGTTGTTTGGGGAAAAGGGGTTTTACTGTCTTTAGATAACTTGTTTGTTATTAGGTTAAAGGCCCACTATGCAACTTTTTTAGCCAAAATTACATTAAGTATGCAGGTTGAGAGTTATGCTGATGGTTCTGCATCCATTTCTGGGTCGATTGGTGGGTGTGTCATTTTCCCATGTCGCCTCTACAGTGAAAAAGCACATATGCAACTTGATCTGCTCGGACCGGGACATTCCGGATGTGACGCAGCGGAAGTATCCTCGAAAATGTAGTCAGATTGTAGTTTCGAAAATGCTTTACGGCACAGACACACACCCAAACATGGCACCGGCTAGATATAAACAGCCAGTTGCGAGGCAATTGTTGCATTCATCATGGATCAATCGACTGATAAGGAACCCAAGAGGCGACTGTCGGTGGAACAAAAGAAGAATGGACCAGAAAAGAGATGACACGAGTGAAAGGGGAACTATGCAACTTTTTTGGCTTGATTTACCTTAATATAACAGGCTAGGAGTCATTGCGATGGTTCCATTATACATTTTTGTTTGATTGTTCGTTGTTTCAACTCCCCCTTGCGCATCTTGGCGGAGAAAAGGAATATGTTTCTGCCGGCGACCCGCCGCCCACTCTCGCGGGAGTCTCGGGTCTCGCGAAGTAACGAATTGCTTTACGCCACAGACCCCCAAACACGGAACCGGCTCGATATAAACACAAGTAACTAAGGGATTGTTACATTCATCATAGATCAGCCGACTAAAAAGAGACAGAGAAACCCAATGTCGGAGGAACAGAAGAAGAGAAAAGGGAGACTGACCGACAGAGAGGCCAGACACGAGTAAACGTTGGGCAAGCTTTTCAGGAATAGAGTGAACTGAAAGAAAAAGAAGACTGCAAATCAGACTCCGACTTGGCCGTGTTGCTTTTGAAATTGAAAGTACCCTTGGGTGAACTTTGTCCTCGTGGTATTCTTGATGTTGATAGTCTCTGTACACATGTGTTTGCTCAACCATTTTGTTGTGAGCCCTGTAAGAAATGTTTTCTCGACCGTTTTGTTGTGAGCCCTGTATGTTTCTAGCTTGCTTGGTTGCAACCATATAAACACCTTTGTTTCCATTGGTGTTTTGCTGTTCGTCTGTCTCGTCCCCCTGATACAGACTGAATCCCCGAATCCAGGTTCTTGTTTATTTAGATTATTATGTTGGCCAACACTCTCACACTGATTGTTCTGTTCAACTATAAAACTATAAAACTATAAAAAAGGATGGCTTTATGTTTATTGCAATACAAATACACCATTTTAAAAATGTATAATCTTGCCTACACTTCAAGAACATTTACTTCGGACATGGCTCCACGCATTCGCCGGCTTCTTTGAAAACAAATGCACATGGCTCGCGTAGAAGTGCATGGGGAAGGGTCGTCAACGAGTTGTTACGACAGTGTTGTAAAATATCTACTACGAAGCTGTAGGGGGCGCTGTGTAGAGAAATGTGCGTGCCAAAACCAAGAAAACAGCGAAGAAATTCCCGAAGTTGCATAGTGGGCCTTTAAGTGGGGTTAACGGGTTTGGGGTCTTTATTGTTTGTGTGTTTATTGTGTGTAGTGTTGTCGGCAACCGTTACCCGGAGTCGCATGTCCGTTGGTCAGGTGTGCCGTCGTTCTCCGTTTGTGGGTTTTTGAATAAAGGCAGCTCTCGGGGTCGTGCGGTGTACTGAGGCACGAGAGTTGCGTCAACGTTTAAACCTGGGCTCCCATCTCGTCCTTCCCGTGCTGCTCGCCACAATATGTTTCCCTTTTACAGTACGCATTCTGCACCTGCACAGATGCTCCATTTCTTTTCACAGAGGTCAGTATTTTATTTATGGGACAAAGGAGACATAAAACCAACACCACTGTGTTGTTTCTTTTTAACGTTGATTTATGGAGACTTTACTCGAAACAGTAACTGGCGTGCAAAATGTTTAATGTTGAGCAGAGAAGTTATGAAGTACTGATTTTGGCTGATGTAGTACTCAACCTAATGCATATATTCTTCCATTAATTTTAGCTGGACATGGCAGACATCAGGAAATGGTGGTGCATTTCCCTGATGGAACGTTTCCAGATCGATGGGTATGACAGAACTTTGAAAGTAATTTCTTAAATATATTTTTTTTATAAATAGGTTTAACTATTATGTTACTATCTCACTCACTTTTTTTTTCTTTTTTTTCTCCTATATCTTCTCTTCTGTATGAAATGCGTGTATGGAAATTGAAATCCACCTCAGTAAGACACGGGGAAGTATGTTATAGAGGGGGGGGGGGGGGGGGGAGCGGGTACTCACAGTGATATAAATGATGCAGCTTGTGTTGATTAAGCTGCTGTTACTTTTTCAACTGGGGCAAAGCATAGTGGAGACCCCAGATTCCTATATTTTCTTTGGGAATCATCAATCTACAGGCAGTCTTGTAGAGACTGCTACCTTTGGAAGTCAGGTTTTTGTTGGGTGTTTTGTTAATGGGATCTATATGTGTTGTTCACTTTGTATGGTTAATCACAATGAGTTGAAAAATAGTAGGACCAAGGATGTATTAACCAATAACAAGGAAGATGTAAAAAAGGATAATGAATTGCACTTTTCAAACCCCTCTCTGAATATATGAAAGTTTTAAATGTAATCTCATATAATGTGAATGGTATCAACAACCCAATTAAGCGTAAGAAACTATTAGAAAAACTTAAAAAAGAAAAAGGGGATATCATTTTTCTACAGGAGACACACCTAGTGAAATCAGAACATGAAAAGCTTAAGAAACTTACAAAGGCCCAGGTATATTACTCCTCACATAGATCGTGTAGAAGAGGGGTTGCTGTCTTGATAATGCCACAAATAGGTTTTATATTGAAGAAAGTAATTGCTGATAAAGAAGGTAGATACGTAATGGTCATGGGAATGATTGAAGATGTTATGGTTTCACTTATGAATATTTACAACCCTCCGGAAGAAGGTCCAGATTTAATTAAAAAGGTTGTTGAAAGTATAGTACTGGAAAGTCAAGGAGTCACTATTGCAGCAGGAGACTTTAACCTCATAATGGACCCAAGTAAGGACACACAGAGTGCCAGACAACATAGTTCAAATCAGGCAGCTAAAATAATGAGAGGAGCCGTAAAGGAAATAGGGTTGACAGATGTATGGAGAGCCCTCCACCCGAAAGAGAGAGACTACACCTTTTTTTCAAAAGTATCTTGTAAATATTCAAGGCTGGATTACTTCTTCATGTTTAAGAACCACATATCAATGGTCACAGAATGCCACATAGGTGAAATTATGCTGTCTGATCATGCACTGATATCTCTAAAACTAAACCTTGACTTAGAGAGTGGCCAGAAAACATGGAGATTAAATAACTCCCTACTGCAAATAGATGACTTTAAGACTAAAATAAAATCAGCCATCAAAAACTACTTAGAGATCAATGACACTGGGGAAGTAGACCCAATTATATTGTGGGAGGGAATGAAAGCTGTTCTGAGAGGGGAAATTATATATTTTGCCTCATATAAAAAGAAAGAAAGGGAGAAAAGAACAAAGGAACTAGAGCGATCAATTAAGACATTTGAATTTAAGCATAAGGAGACAGGATGTAGCTCTGATTTGAAATCTCTAAATAAGCTTAGAAATGAACTGGATAGGCTATTGACTATGGAAGCAGAAAAAGCTCTGATTTTTACAAAACAGAAATACTATGACAGTGGGGCAAAAGCAATGAAAAACTTAGCCTATAAATTAAAAAAAAATCAAATATAGTAGCAATTAAAAATCAAACAAGGGGAGCAATTGTTAAAGGCAAGAGTGATATTGCACGAGAATTTGCAAACTATTATGCACAACTGTATAGTTCAGACAATAATTTATGTCGGCAAAATGAAGTTAAAGAATACCTATCTGGAATAAGCTTACCACAAGTAACTGAAGAACAAAATGCAAACTTGATCGTACCGATTACCCCAGAAGAGATCATGGTGGTGATAAAAAAGTTGAGACGGGGAAAATGCCCAGGAAATTATGGATTTACAGGAGAATTTTTTTCTGAATTTAGTAAAGAGTTATTGCCAGTTTTGGAGAAAGCCTTCAATTGGGCATTAGATCACAGTCAATGGGCAAATACGTGGTGTAACTCCATAGTCACAGTCATACATAAAGAAGGGAAAGACCCTACAAGTTGTGGATCCTATAGACCAATAACCTTATTAAATGTGGACCAGAAGCTACTAAGTAGCATTATAGCAAATAGATTAACAAAGATTATCCCACTTATCATAGATCCGGACCAGACTGGCTTTATTCCAGATAGATATTTAGCAGACAGTGTAAGACGAACATTGAATATAATAGACTTCTCAAAGGAAATTAATACCCAAACGCTGATTCTCACTCTGGATGCCGAGAAGGCTTTTGATAGGGTGTCATGGCCCTTTATATTTGAAACTTGCAGTAAATTCGGCTTTCATGATAACTTCATCAAATGGCTTCGAGCTATGTACAGTAGTTCAAAAGCACAGATCAGAGTCAACGGGACTCTGTCTGACAGTTTCGAGCTACAACGAGGAACAAGACAAGGAGATCCCCTATCCCCTTTAATTTTTGCAATCTGTATCGAACCCCTGGCAGCATATATTAGAGAAACTAATGAAATAGAGGGCGTTAAAATAGCAGAGCAAACTCATAAATTAGCTTTATATGCCGATGACGTGGTTTTATATCTCATAAACTTAGAACAATCACTACCAGCTCTAATGCGCGTCATTGATAACTATGGTAAGGTATCCGGATATAAACTAAATATACAGAAGTGTGAAGCAATGGTTATAGGAGATCCAGTAAACAGCGATTTAAAGAGTAATTATCTATGGCAGTGGGATAAGGACAGAATTAAATACCTGGGAACTGTACTACCACAGAATAACAAACTATTGTACCAGCTGAATTATAAATGTTTGGAGACACATATTAGACAGGATATGAATAGGTGGAGATCAGCTATATGCTCTTTGGGTAGAAGAATAGATGCAGTCCGAATGAATGTACTACCCCGTTTTTTGTTTTTATTCCAGACAATACCACTATATTTATGCACAAATACCTTTAAAATTTGGGATACAATGATTGGTAAATTTATATGGGATGATAAAAAACCGAGGGTTAAAATGAAAACCTTGAAAATGGCAAAGGAGAAGGGAGGACTTGCTCTCCCAAACCTGAGATACTATTATATGGCAGCACAAATGCAGCACATACGAACCTGGTTAAATCATAATTCAGAAGCAAAGTGGAGAACAATAGAGATGTTTATGTGTCAGGGTCCATTAAAAACTATTCCCTTTTGTACAAAATACCAACGAAAAGCACCAATAAAAGACAATATATCAATCAGAAATACTTTGGAAATCTGGGGCCGTATTCACAAAGGATTTTAGGGCTAAAAGTAGGTCCTAACTGGCGAATTTAGGAGTAACTCCTAAAAATAATGGGCGTGTCACTCTTAAATTTAGGACTCCTAACTTTTTTCACTAAGAGCAATTCACAAAGTATTTTAGGCCTAAAAGTAGCACCTAAGTCTAGGAGAGCTTAAAAGTCCTCAAGAGGACTCCTAACTCAGTAAGACCTATTCACAAAGAATCGTAAATGCCTGCGAGACGAAATGTTAGGGTATTAAACTTGTTGTGGAGTTAATCGCAATGCAATAACATCCCCGACTAACAGGAATAATCCGATTAGTCCCGAAATAAAATGTTTGGCCACACTACGTTATTTAGCAACAGGGGAAATGCAACTTTGCAATGCCGACGATTTAAAAATATCGCAACCATCAGTCAGCCGTGCCATAAACTTTCCTTTGGACATTCAACAATTACACAGGATCAAAGCCAACTTCATGGCAATTGCAGGTATGCCCGGTGTGGTCGGTGCTATTGACGGGACGCACATAAAAATAATTGCGCCATCAAAAGACGAGGACGTGTTCGTCAATAGGACGAAAGTGCATTCCATCAACACGCAGGTTGTTTTTGATGCAAATTTTAACATAGCCTACTGGATGTTGTTGCAAAGTGGCCTGGATCTTCAGCTACCCATGATTCGCGCATTTTAATGGAGAGCGGTCTGAGGCAGCTTTTTGAGATGTACCAGTTGGGTGTCACTTGCTGGGAGACAGTGACTATCCATGCAAGACGTGGCTCTAGACACCCTACCTCAATCCACAACCGGGAGCACAGTTAAAGTATAACATGTAAGTGATTACGCATATTACGCTTAGTCCTACGTGTAAAACACATCGTATTGGCTCTTTGACGCCTTTTATTTGTTGAATCCATATTCATTATTGTTTACTGATTTCTTCCATATATGCTAGAGCACACAAACATACACGAAATGTTGTGGAGAGAGGAATTGGGCAGATGAAACGTCGGTTCATGTCCTCCACGGCGAAATACGCCTCACCCCAGAGAGGGCAAGCACAGTCATTACTGTATGTGCCATTCTACACAACCTCTGCAAGCGGAGGAACATTCCACAGCCAGACGATGGTGATGATGATGATGATGATGATGGCGATCAACATGACAATGAATTTGGCCGTGTGGAACCGAGTGGACCGGCATTTGGGGATCACTTTGAAAACACATTTTAGGTAAACACCTTGGCACAAATCAGTCAACACTTGTGTAGTTCATAACATTTATTTTCTTTTAAATTGTACGTGTTTTTATTGTTTGCTTTCTCTCTCTTGAACGTGCAGGCTACAACGTCATTATCGTGGTCTGCACAAAATTGTCATCATGCGTGTATTCTGCTAACTGCACTATAACTACTTATTAGGAATTCATTTCTAGCCTAGGCTATTTCCTTGTTTTTCGGTGATTCAGTGGGCTCGTCTGAACAACCAATCACCGAACTGACTGCTTCTAAACTCGTGCATGAGAATTGACGTAATCCATAGCAACGGCGCGTCACTCTTAGTTCACTCTTTGTGATTTATCCTTAGTAAGAGTAGGTCTCAGCGGCTTTGTGAATAACTTTTAAGAAAAAACTCCTACGTAAAATGTTTTAGCGCGAGTTAGGAGCACTCCTAGCGGTAAGATAAAATGCTTTGTGAATACGGCCCCTGGGCCAGAATTAAAAACACTGTTGAAATAAAGACAGACTTGGTGGCTCTGAGAGAGATAAAAGAAGATCCTGAATTCATGCCTAATAAAATTGATGAAGCCTTTGATATCTGGGCACAAAAGGGACTGATCATTTTTGGACAGTGCTTGAATGAAAAGGGGATCAAATCATTTGAATCTTTAAGCAAGGAGTATGATTTGCCACATTCCCACTTCTTCCGATTTCTACAAATAAGAAGCTATATTCAAAATAGTGAAATTAAAAACAAGACCAGCAGAGACATACATCCATTAGTACAATTTTTGATAAAGAATTATGATAAAATCAAAGTCCCAAATCAAATTTCGGCAGTATATACTATTCTGGAAAATAACTGTGAACATCAAGACACAAAAGCAAAACTGAAATGGGAAGAAGAATTTAATTTAGGCATATCAGAGGAGAGCTGGAGGGAAATGAATCAGAATGTTCACACAACTACTGTATCGCCATATTGGAGAGAATATGCATGGAAAATACAATCACGATTCTTTATAACACCAGTGCAGCAAGCTAAATACAATAATAAAATCACAACAAACTGCTGGAGAGAATGTGGAGAATCATACGCTAACGTACAACATATATTCTGGTCATGTCCTGTATTGCAGATATTTTGGGAAAAGGTACAGAAAGAAATCTGTCACATTGTAGGATGTGCTGTTGAACTAAATACAGACTATATACTGCTGGGAAAGACCATAGACACACCCCATGAGGAAAAAGACAACTACTTGCTTAGAGTGCTGCGTATAACCGCTTTAAAACAAATCTCCAGACACTGGCTCCAAAAAAACCCGCCCACAATAGAAAAATGGAGGGACACCACTCAGCAGGTACACAAAATGGAGTATAAAACATATAAAATGAGGGGAAACCTCAAAGTATGAGTTAAGATGGGCCAAGTGGTCAACCTACTATAATTAACTTAATCATAATGCTATATCTGTGATTATCCTACTCGTCTATTTTTTTTTTTTGTTGTTTTATTAATTATTTTTCTCTATCTGTTTTATGTGTCTCTTGTCTCGTTGCTTGCTTGCTTTTTTTTTTTTTTTTTGTTGTTTGTTTGTTTGTTTTGCTTGTTTGTGTATGTTGCTTCATGTGCGTGTCTAGTTTGTTGTCAATGTAGTTGTTTGTTTGTTTGTTTTGCTTGTTTGTTTATGTTGCTTTATGTGCGTGTCTAGTTTGTTGTCAATGTTGTTGTTGTGTTTTTTGTCTCATTGTTTCATGTGTACATTTGAATGTACAGACACGTGGTGATTCTAAAAAATAAAGTATTAAAAAAAAAAAAAGCCACGGACGGAGGCTTGCATACTGGACCAAGGAGGCACGAGCATTGCTCGCAGGGTTGCTGGAGCCAGTGTTCAGGGTCCAAAAAGGCCAGAAAGACTGAACATAAGGTGACATGCTTGAAGAAATGGAGTTTTGATCATACATGCATATATTGTGGCATCCCGCCACGTGGTCCTCGGCCTGGACGGGCCCGGGGTACCGTAGAGGACGGGGTGTACCACCCCCACCCACCAGCCGGCGAGAGAGAGCAGCCCTTTCGGCACCCCAATCAGGGTGATTGGGGGACACCTGGCCGGTGGCAGAGGAGATATAAAAGGGCTGACACTTGGACAGCACGGCACAGCACGGGAGGAAGAAGGAAGCGCTCGGGTCCACGTGCAGCTAGAGGCCCACGGAGGCCCTAGAGACCGAGAGTGCCTTGGTTGACTAAAGTTGAGTTAATAAATGCCCGCAATGGCTTTAACCTTCACCAAACGCGTTGTTTGTACCGGTAACCCGGCTCATTTAAGGAGCGGGCTGCCACATATGGTGGAGAATGCAGGCATGAAGATCCCACTACAACCCCCCGGTAAAGTACCCCACCAATTCGGTATGCCGAACCCGGTCGGGACAGACGCCGCTGGCGCCGCGAGAGCCGCCGCCGCCGCCAGGGACGCCGCCGCCGCCGCCAGGGACGCCGCCGCCGCCGCCAGGGACGCCGCCGCCAGGGACGCCGCCGCCGCCGCCAGGGACGCCGCCGCCGCCGCCAGGGACGCCGCCGCCGCCGCCAGGGACGCCGCCGCCGCCGCCAGGGACGCCGCCGCTGCCGCAAGGGACGCCGCCGCCGCCGCGGGAGAGAAGGCCGCAGCGCGAGGCCGGGACGGGGTTGCGCCGCCGGCCGGCGCGGACGTGCGGACGGGTCGGCCCTGTATGCTGGCGACCTGCTGGGCGCAGGGGACATCTGGTAGTCCGACCATCCCGGCGAGGGTTATGAACCAGGACACGCAGGCCATGGTGGACACCGGCAGCGTGGTCACCCTCCTCCGCCCCGACTTGGCGGGAGGGAGGGAGGGGAAACCCATCGAGGTGGCCTGCGTGCACGGGGACATACGGTCCTATAAGACCTGCCATGTGGTCGTACGGACACCACAAGGGGTGTTTACGGCACGGGCGGGGATTGTACCCAACCTCCCCGTGCCGCTCCTAATCGGGAGGGATTGCCCGATATTTCGCCGGCTTTGGGACCCGGCACTAGAGTCCCGGGGCAGGAGAGATGCGGTCGCCGCCGCGGCAGGAGAGGCAGCCGCCGCCGGCGCAGCGGGAGACGAGGCGGCGGGAGACGAGGCGGCGGGAGACGAGGCGGCGGGAGACGAGGCGGCGGGAGACGACGCTGCCGGAGACGACGCTGCCGGAGACGACGCTGCCGGAGACGACGCAGCCGGCGCCGCAGGAGACACCCGGCCCCGGCGAGATACCATCCTGGGCGGGTCCCTCGGCTACCTGGGGCTTGGACAAAGGGTGGAGGAGTGTGGCATCCCGCCACGTGGTCCTCGGCCTGGACGGGCCCGGGGTACCGTAGAGGACGGGGTGTACCACCCCCACCCACCAGCCGGCGAGAGAGAGCAGCCCTTTCGGCACCCCAATCAGGGTGATTGGGGGACACCTGGCCGGTGGCAGAGGAGATATAAAAGGGCTGACACTTGGACAGCACGGCACAGCACGGGAGGAAGAAGGAAGCGCTCGGGTCCACGTGCAGCTAGAGGCCCACGGAGGCCCTAGAGACCGAGAGTGCCTTGGTTGACTAAAGTTGAGTTAATAAATGCCCGCAATGGCTTTAACCTTCACCAAACGCGTTGTTTGTACCGGTAACCCGGCTCATTTAAGGAGCGGGCTGCCACAATATATATTTATATCAATCTGTCTGTACATCGTTTATCCATACTAAACTTTTTTTAATGTAATTGAACAATAAGAGTTTATTTATCCCTCAAAGGTTCAGTCTGAGAAGTCCGACCTGTGCTTCATTTCGGAGGTAATTGTTTTTACTTCACTGGTGCTGTAATTATTATTAACTCATCGACTGCTTTCTTTAGCTCTTTAGGGACATTGATAAAGAATTAAACACTTTACATCCCATATGTTTTTGTGGTAGTGGAAACCAAATGGGCACCTATGGGGATGTGTTATAATCAATTTACATATAATTTTCGATATTGAAATTGCTGCAGCCTTATGCAAAAAAGCTTTAAACGCCCCTGTGGAGGTGGGGCGGCGTCTGGCCTGCAGGGGGAGTATGGAGCACCGGATCTGCTGGGGTGATGGGGTCTGATTGCGGACAGGTGTCTGCAATCTGACCCAATCAGGAAGTGTGTATTTATGTGCCTGCTTGTCTTTCAGTGAGGGGTTGAGCGAGAGAAGGAAGACGCTCTCTGCGAGCCAGAGAGAGCTTAGCTAGACCACAGGACGGACTGAACGAACATTCGTCGTTGTCCATTTGTTCATGTACATTGTGTTTATTTGCCATGAACGGGAAATAAACCGGAGTTCGCTTCATTTTCACCAAGAACTGTGTCCTGACTCATTGGAACCCGTTACAGCCCCATTGCGTTTGAAACTGTGTTGTTATCTATGAAATCTTCTTGATCTTGCCTGACATATATTTTACAGTTGCCAAAGTCAGTGCTGTCTGACATCCTCACTGAGGTGGTACTCCAAGAGGGAGATAAAGCTTACCCAACTCTGGCTCTGGTGTGTTCCACCTTCAGGGACATAGTGTCCACTGACAAGTTCAAAAGACAGGCACATTTTCTGTGGCTCAACAGTAAGTGCTTCAGTGAAGGGTGCATCAGTGTACAATATCCTAATTTAATATAATGTAATGTCCTGTGGGGTCTATACATGTTTTTACTGCTCTATAAAAATAAATGTGCTCTTTCATCTTACACTTTGTTTGTCACAGGCGTCACTACATGGTGTAGAGCAGGAGTGCCCAACCAGTCGATCGCGGTCTACCAGTAGACTGCCGACAGATCCCAAGTCGACCGCGAGGGGTGACTGCGCGGGACATATACGCGCAGTAGCGCATGCACTGTCAACAGTAGTTGAAAGCCGTCAACAGTAGTTACGCACTCCTAAACGTTGACATGGTTGAGGGGAAACGAGCTAAGACCTACCATTTTCACCCTGAGTGGGAGGAAGATTATTGCTAATTGTTGAGAAGGTGCCGTGCGCAGACAGAATTAAACCCCCACTGAAGTCCGTAGGCTCCCCCCCCCCCCCCCCCCACTTGGAGGTAGGTTTGCAATGTTGACGCTAGACTGGGAGATCTCGGGAGGTTGGCTTCGGGAGGTTGGCTATCTTGGGTCAAAAAAGGTTGGGCACCCCTGGTGTAGAGTATCCGCCAACTCCAGAGCAGAGTTCTACACCATGTACAGTATTGGGACCTGCATGGCATGTGGTCGGCTCTACAAAGTCTGCACAGGTTCTTAACTTCGATAATAGGGACTTTAAGCAGCAATGTTTTATGGGAGGCAACGGCATCGGGTTGCCGTAATATAACTCAAGTGTCACTTAGCCACTCTCTACTTGCTTGACAAAACACCCATTCCTCCTTATAAACAGACGGGACTACTGGAACAGGAGGTGATAACATAAATTCCAGAATGCCATAAGTTGTTCTCGAGGTAGCCCTCCACTCAACGGTTGCTGCTCCAAGTCACTAATCTTATGCGTCAGTACAAGTGTTGAGGTCATACCTGTATAAACCGCATGCAAAGTGTGTGGTTAGACTGATTTCATTTTTTATTTCTGTTTTAGGATATATTACAGGTACAGGGAAAAGAGGCAAACTGGAAGGAATATATTCCGACAGCTACGACGGGGGGTACTGTGATGACATCTGCCGTCCAAGATCATAGGTACATTTAAGTTGTAAATATGGATACAAATCCCTGACGAGACTAATTGTATGAAGTTGAAGGTCTCAAGATAAATACATCTGCACACCTCTGCTTCTTTCAGATGGCATTCTCCCCCCCCCCCCCCCCCCCCCTAAAAAAATCTATTTTCAAGGAATAGGATGAAAAACTAATCTGAACACATTCATCCTCAATTCACCATGGGATCTAAACATGCAGTTTTTTATGGATTTACATTTAGCTGTTCCTCAGTTGTATCAATGTTTTGTCTTATTTATTCTGTTTTGTGTGAGCAGATAAAATCTCATCAATCATATGACTGTCCTAGTTCTTCATTTTCAGTTAATAGAAACTAGAAAATACTGTCTTAATATCTAACTTTAACAATGCCAATCCTTACTTTAACATATGTGAAAATAAAAATATGCATTCATCAGTGCTTTAAGACGTGTTTCCAATGGCTTTGTGAGAGAACGGGCTCCGTTCAATGAAATCAAAGCCAAAACTGATTGAGCACCGTTTAAACACTTCCGGGTTTTGCCGTTTGCTTGCGTCGATACGTCACCAGTAAGCGCAGGACCCCGAACCGATCTGGCAGCCGAACACATTTGGTACTCATACCGCGCTGGTTAGGGTCAATTGGGCGTGGCCTATGTGAAGTAGGTGTGGCCGGTGTGACGTAATGGCTCCGTCCTCCTCACCTGTCTAAAGGTGCTGCCATCTGTGGCTAGAGTAGTTATTGCAGCTTATGTGTTCGATCCTGCCTCCTAGTGGCTATGTGAGGGTAATGAAGCTTGTGTGTTCGATCCTGCTTCCTAGTGGCTATGTGGGGGCAGCTTATGTGCTTAAAATACGTAACAATATTCAGTTTGAAATAAATTGTTCTGATTCTGATTCAAATTTGGAAAATATTTGAAAAAAAAAATGTTCAAAAGGGACCAATAAAGGCTCCATTTTAAAAAATAAATGAATTTTCAGACAATTATTTGATGGTTCAAACAAGTTGTATTTAAAGGGGAAGTGATTAGGAATTCAATATAATTTACTCGAGTGAACTTTTTGATCTGAAAATGTTTGAATTTACCTTGTAGTCCTTGAAGAGTTCCCCCGAAGATTTCCCCAGGAATTCCATCAGGGCGCGAATAATGGCCTCCCTTCTTGCTTCAATGTGTCGCTGTTTTAACAGGCAGAAGATACTTGTTTTGGAAGTACCATATGAATTCACTAATCTATACATGTTGTCAATAGAAGCAACATCAAAATTCATAAAAAACTATGATATCCCGGATCTGCATTGGTTAGTCCTCAGAGGGCATTACTCTTAGGCCCCGTTTACACGAGGACGCTTGCGGGTAAAAACGACAAAATATTTTATCGGAAGTGCCTTTCGTTTAGACGTTGACAGCGTTTTTGGGGCATGAAAACGCATAAATCTGAAACCACCCTCCAGAGTGGAAAAGTTGAATACGCTCCGCCGTAGCGTTTCCGTCTACACTGCCAAGACGCAAAATACTGCTCAGATCTGCTCACGTCGCGTACGCGTTTACGTCACATACATGTGCCAGTCATAAACAAACATGTCAGATTATTTCCATGCGTCTGACCTTCAAGCTGCTCTGGCAGCTCTAACAAGCGTACAGGAGGCTTTCTGCGTAATGTACAGGATATGTACGGATAGTATCAGTGAACAGAGAAGGATCTGTAATTACCGCCATCAACATTTGGATGCACCAATTTGTCGGAGGCGAGCCAGACGGCTTTGGACAAGACCTGGGAGATCTAGTCGATGGTGGGATAACTTTGTGGAAGGAGTAGCTGATGAAAATGCGTGGCGTGAAAACTTCCGCATGTGCAAAGATGCTCTTATCGCTTTAAGTGAAGAACTTCGACCTTACATAGAGGGTGAAACCACCAACATGAGGGCACCTGTCGGAGTCTTGAAGAAGGTAGATTGCACGTTATATTATTTGAGCGACGAGGGGCGCTGTCACGTTAAAATTGTACCGGGGGCGAAAATTGTACCGGGTACGTAATCAGTTGTCCGTTGCCAGGCAACGGACAACAGATTACGTAAGGGGTTGTCCGTTGCCAGGCAGGTTTCAATCGCGCTCATGTTGCCGAAGACGAAATAATATAATACAGATAACGGATCGCTAGATAACACTTGTTTTGACTTTATATTTGTATTGCATTTAATTGTTTAATCGAATTTAGTGTTTAATGTGTATCATAGTCTAGCTAGCTTGTGATAATTGAATTTCCTTAATTTAATTTAGAGAATAGATTATAGGTAATAGATGGATAGATAATAGATAGATAGATGGGTAGATAGGTGAGCAGGCATTTACTAACTGGTAAATGTTATTATTATAATTCACGTTATCCCCATAACATTTAGCTATTACTGGGTAGGGAAATAGATAAATACAATGCAATACAATAAAAATATAATGTTAGGAACGCTAATAAATGTAATTTGTAAAATAAGTGTTATCTGTCTTGTCGCGCTCAATGAACGAGTTTGCGAATGTTCAAGAACCTTCCCACGTCATTCGACTCGATCGCCCATTGGCGATCGTCTGTTGCCAGGCAGGTTTGGAATGGATTAATATGGATGACGTAGGCCGATACAATTTTCACCCCCGGTACAATTTTAACGTGACAGCGCCTAAGGAAAACTTTCGGTTTATCCCGATCAACTGTGTCAATTCTCATCCGACAAACTTGCAAGGCCATAACTGACTACCTTGGTCCAAAGTACCTCCGGTTGCCATCTACTGTGCCCGAAGTAGAGAAGCTTGTTTCCGGATTCCAGAAGGACCATGGAATGCCCCAATGTTTGGGGGCAGTAGATGGGACTCATATCGAAATTAAACAGCCAGCCGTCAATGCCATGGACTACATTAACAGGAAGAGCAGGTATTCCCTGAATGTCCAAGCGGTCTGCAACCACAAATATAGGTAGGCTAAAGGTTTTCTGCTTTTTCTATAGCCCATATAGGTTTCACTATATTGTTATTGTATACAAGTATAGCACTCTGTATTTGTACAAATTTAAAATATGCTATTGGTTTGCCTCACAGATTCATGCCATACAATGGCCTGGAAGTGTCCATGATGCACGTGTCTTTGCCAATTCCAAGGTGAACACCTACTTGAAGACTGGCAAGATACCTTCACTGGAAAAGCAGATAGTGGATGAAGAGGAGCCCATACCTGTCTTTCTCTTAGGAGACCCTGCCTACCCCCTTCTCCCCTACCTCATAAAAGTACTGCTCCGGTACTTTGGACAATGTTCATTTGGTCGGCTCAAGGGCAGGTTTTCAGCCCTGAGACGGCCCATGGACATAAATCTCGCCGACCTGCAAGTGTCATCTACGCTTGCTTCGTCCTCCACAATTACTGTGAGGCCTGGAACGACACTGTAGATCCCCGTGTTGTGCAGGAGGCCATACAGTATGACAGGGATCTGCAGCCTCCCACCCAGACCAACACCTATCTGACTGACTGTAATGAGTTGAGAGGAAAGAGAGTGAGGAGAATCCTCACCAAATATCTTGACCCCTGATGGCATTTGAACTAGACTGTGCACAGGTGGACAGTGTCCAAGGTGGCTGACTACTGGCTGTACATTCCCTTCAGCAAGGTGAATACTGGGTCTACAAGGACACTTTGCACTTTGTAATACGTTGCACTTACATTGTATAGATCAGTATACCTACTTTATATTCAAATACAGCATAGCATTATTTACATTAGGACTCAGTTAAACTAACAAGCACTATGTTCCCTTATATGTTCATTTGAAGTTGATCCTCATGATCAAAATGTTTAAGCTCAGGTGTGTCGCAACATCAACTTGTTCAGACTGCAAAATTGTCATTTACTTTGATTTTCATTGCAATAGTCAAATCAAAAACCAAACAAGGCAATGAATAATAAAGTGCCGTATTAACCAAACCACAGAGTCTCAAATCTTTTTTTACTTCAGGGCAAACCTAGTCATACTTACAGAACAGATAAATTAAACTGGTAAATATGGTTAACAGAGGTTATGCATCTAAATGATAATGTAAACATGAAATGCTTTTGTAAACTTATCTTAACATGTATCATACTTTGTGGCCCATATCACTTTGTAGCCCACTAGTGGGCCTCTGCCTGGTGGTGAGAAAGAATGAACTTAAAGTGCTTAAAACTAGGCAGGTACTGAACAAAAACAGTGCAACAAAGTGTAAACAAATTGTGTTGAACTCAGTTTTCCTACCAAGACACAGGATCATGGTCTTCCTCATCGGAGTGTACCTCCAGTAATTGTCTATAGCAGGATTGAGGTGCAGGGCCCATCTGCTGAGCTGTGTGTGAATGTGCGGAGCCCATGGGTGGTGTAGTGCGTGAATGTGCGGAGCCCATGGGTGGTGTAGTGTGTGAATGTGCGGAGCCCATAGGTGGTGTAGTGTGTGAATGTGCGGAGCCCATGGGTGGTGTAGTGTATGAATGTGCGGAGCCCATGGGTGGTGGTGTGTATGAATGTACTCGGGCCATGGGTGGTGGTGTGAGTGAATGCTGGCGGCATGCTTACTAGGGATACTCTTTCCGAAGGGGAACAGGTATGGAGCCAGTTTCCTGCCATAATTCAAACCTGAAAAGAAAAGTTTCAAAGGCTTGTAAGTCTGGGTTTGAAAACTCAACACCTTGTAAAAAAGGTTTTGCAACACTGAAAAAAGAGATTATAAACTGAAAAAAAATCAAACAAAAATTCAAACATCTGTAAACATGAGTTTGTGTTCTATTTTTATCTTCATCATTTTCACCAACACATTTTCAAAGTTCAAACAATTTCACCAGCGCATTTGCAGAGTTTCAAATCTGGCACTGTTCTAACAGTGTATTTCATTGTTCCCGGTTTTGAAAGCTTGTAAATGGGATTCTGCAAATAGGTGTTCATACATTGAGAAATAAGTTTTGAAAGGTTGTATATTTAGTTTTAAAAACTTGTAAAGGTGTACGTTTACGCCATTGCAACGTATTTTTTCAGAACTGACTTTTCAGAGATTTGACCACACAGCCGCAAGCTTTGAGTCACGTGAACATTGGCAGTGTTCTGTCGCGCATATGTTTTGAAACTCCTGACAGTGAAGTCTGAAGAAAAAAAAAACTTTCCTGGGGGCGGGACCATTTAGCTTTAAACCTATTGGTTGCTCTCGGCGGATGTACATTCCAATCACATTCTTGATATCGGCAGAGCACTATCAATCACGCACAGCCCGGTGAACGGCACGTGTACATCCTTCGTCCCTCCCATATCCCCATGCGGGTGTTGGTGGATGGGGGAGTCTGGGCGTTGGACTGCGACTATGGAGCCTGTTTCCTGCCATAATTCAAACCTGAAAAAAAAAGTTTCACAGGCTTGTAAGTCTGGGTTTGAAAACTCAACACCTTGTAAAAAAAGGTTTTGCAACACCGAAAAAAGAGATTATAACCTGAATAAAATTCAAACAAAAATTCAAACATCTGTAAACATGATTTTGTGTTCTATTTTATCTTCATCATTTTCACCAACACATTTTCAAAGTTCCAACAATTTCACCAGCGCATTTGCAGAGTTTCAAATCTGGCACTGTTCCAACAGTGTATTTCATTGTTTCCCGGTTTTGAAACCTTGTAAATGGGATTCTGCAAACAGGTGTTCATACATTGAGAAATAAGTTTTGAAAGGTTGAATATTTATTTTTTAAAACTTGTAAAGGTGTACGTTTACACCATTGCAACATATTTTTTCAGAACTGACTTTTCAGCACTGACTTTTCAGAGATTTGACCACACAGGCGCAAGCAGGCACTAATTTTGAAACTCCTGACAGTCAAATCGGAAGAAAAAAAAAACGTTCCTGGGGGCGGGACCATTTAGCTCTAAACCTATTGGTTGCTCTCGGCCAACGTACTTTCCAATCACATGTGCCGTTCACCGGGCTGTGCGTGATTGACAGTGCTCTGCCGATGAAAAGAATGTGATTGGAATGTAGGTCAGTATATTCCAAGGGGTCAGACAACTATCATGCCGTCGCAGTCCACCGCCCAGACTACCCCATCCGCCAACACCCGCATGGGGATAAGGGAGGGACGAAGGATGTACACGTGCCATTCACCGGGCTGTGCGTGATTGACAGTGCTCTGCCGATGACAAGAATGTGATTGGAATGTACGTCAGCCGAGAGCAACCAATAGGTTTAAAGCTAAATGGTCCCGCCCCCAGGAACGTTTTTTTTTTTCGTCTCTGGAGTGGGGTCTGGGCACTCGAGGTCTGGGGGCTGACACTTTCTTCAGTTTGCTCAGATATGGTCGATTCACTGCAAGAGTCCACTGTGTCGCCGTTGACCTCGGCAGTCTCAATACCATTCTCCAAAGAGGTGGTGGCTGGCGACCCACCCCATATGTCGTTACACAAATCAAAAAATAGTGTGATAACTCGCCCATGGCCACTCTTGCATTGCGTATCCCCGGCCCCCCTGTACTTCATCCTAACGGCTTTAAGTTTAGATGCAACTTGGGTTTTATTGATCTCATCAGTTGCATGTGGATATGAAGTTACTCTCGGTTGGCCGTCTGGGGGAGTAGGATACTGCTCTATGAATGCGGTCCATATATCGGTGTATTTGGTCTGGCAGGACTCCCAGTCCACACCTTGTTGCGCCTTCGTTGCTTTGTAGTCCTGTGCAACTTGAAGCAATAATTCCACTTCTTCGTCTGACCAGACAACATTTTTCTTGTTACCGTCGGTAGCCATGTTTTGTTTTTCGCGGCGTAGGTAAGAGAAGAAGTAAGATTCTACGCATGCGCTCAGACATGGCGGTGTTGTGTGATAGTGTATCACAGCACCACCTAGCCGCCTGGCATGCATACCCAATCGAATTCCAAACACTTTTGCGTCACCGTATGCACGCAGATTTCCTCCCGAAAACGCTTGTCTAAACGCGGAATAAAAAGTGAAGACGCAACGCCACATTTGCGTCTTCTGTTCAGACCGTCATCGTGTAAACGTAGCCTTAACTGCTGCAGGTTAATCCACTTCAAAGTAACTATTCAATTGAAACTTTACCTCAGCCTTTCCCAAACTATTGGTTGGGACCAAAAGAGAAA
The DNA here is from genome assembly GCF_031168955.1 of Gadus macrocephalus. NCBI lineage: Eukaryota > Metazoa > Chordata > Actinopteri > Gadiformes > Gadidae > Gadus > Gadus macrocephalus. The sequence goes on along the minus strand of NC_082389.1, from coordinate 20,975,388 downwards.
AGGTTTATAAAAAAAGAGATTATAACCTGAATAAAATTCAAACAAAAATTCAAACATCTGTAAACATGATTTTGTGTTCTATTTTATCTTCATCATTTTCACCAACACATTTTCAAAGTTCCAACAATTTCACCAGCGCATTTGCAGAGTTTCAAATCTGGCACTGTTCTAACAGTGTATTTCATTGTTTCCCGGTTTTGAAACCTTGTAAATGGGATTCTGCAAACAGGTGTTCATACATTGAGAAATAAGTTTTGAAAGGTTGAATATTTAGTTTTAAAAACTTGTAAAGGTGTACGTTTACACCATTGCACCATATTTTTTCAGAACTGACTTTTCAGCACTGACTTTTCAGAGATTTGACCACACAGGCGCAAGCAGGCACTCGTTTTGAAACTCCTGACAGTCAAATCGGAAGAAAAAAAAAACGTTCCTGGGGGCGGGACCATTTAGCTCTAAACCTATTGGTTGCTCTCGGCCAACGTACATTCCAATCACATGTGCCGTTCACCGGGCTGTGCGTGATTGACAGTGCTCTGCCGATGAAAAGAATGTGATTGGAATGTACGTCAGTATATTCCAAGGGGTCAGACAACTATCATGCCGTCGCAGTCCACCGCCCAGACTCCCCCATCCGCCAACACCCGCATGGGGATAAGGGAGGGACGAAGGATGTACACGTGCCGTTCACCGGGCTGTGCGTGATTGACAGTGCTCTGCCGATGACAAGAATGTGATTGGAATGTACGCCAGCCGAGAGCAACCAATAGGTTTAAAGCTAAATGGTCCCGCCCCCAGGAACGTTTTTTTTTTTTTTGTCTCTGGAGTGGGGTCTGGGCACTCGAGGTCTGGGGGCTGACGCTTTCTTCAGTTTGCTCAGATATGGTTGATTCACTGCAAGAGTCCACTGTGTCGCTGTTGACCTCGGCAGTCTCAATACCATTCTCCAAAGAGGTGGTGGCTGGCGACCCACCCCATATGTCGTTACACAAATCAAAAAATAGTGTGATAACTCGCCCATGGCCACTCTTGCATTGCGTATCCACGGCCCCCCTGTACTTCATCCTAACGGCTTTAAGTTTAGATGCAACTTGGGTTTTATTGATCTCATCAGTTGCATGTGGATATGAAGTTACTCTAGGTTGGCCGTCTGGGGGAGTAGGATACTGCTCTATGAATGCGGTCCATATATCAGTGTATTTGGTCTGGCAGGACTCCCAGTCCACACCTTGTTGCGCCTTCGTTGCTTTGTAGTCCTGTGCAACCTGGGGCGGCTAGCCGTTATAGGAGCATATAACGTACTGTACTGTAACCTGAAGCAATAATTCCACTTCTTCGTCTGACCAGACGAAATTTTTCTTGTTACCGGCGGTAGCCATGTTTTGTTTTTCGCGGTGTAGGTAAGAGAAGTAAGATTCTACGCATGCGCTCAGACATGGCGGTGTTGTGTGATAGTGTATCACAGCACCACCTAGCCGCCTGGCATGCATACCCAATCAAATTCCACACACTTTTGCGTCACCGTATGCATGCAGATTTCTTCCCGAAAACGCTCGTCTAAACGCGGAATAAAAAGTGAAGACACGACGTCCGTCCGTCCGTCCGTCCGTCCGTCCGTCCGTCCCAGCAAAACATCAAATATCTGTAATCGGTCATGAGCCGAAAAGGTTTAGAGTGAATCCAGAAGTGGTCGTATTTTGGTCCCAGCTACTCCGCCCTTTTTGCTGAATATCTCCTGCATTTTTGGAGTGTAGAAGTCCAGCTCAGTGAGAAAAGTTCTTTCCAAGGGAACCGTTGTGATTCTTTTGAATTCCTCCTTGATCTGAAAAAAGGAGGTACGATTATGCTATTTACTTTGTTCTTTTCACAAACACCATTTCTTAATGGATGCAACACACAGACACTTGTTTTACCTGAACTTCAGAGAAAAGTGCAGGCCATCTCTCCCGGAATTCTTGGATGGCGGGGCAGTGCTTTACAACTTCCTGTCTTCGGAAGGAGAAAGATCGTCTCCAAAAATTATGCGGAGCTTTGCTGGGGTGTCCATCCTGGCAGAGCTGGGTTAAAAACAAATTGTTTGTTGACATTTACAGATATTCATTCTGATGTGAAGTTGCAACTATATACAGTGTGCTGATGTTAGCCTAACTCATTAAAATATGGTAATTATCTGCAGTTTTTCATTTAAGTCCAGAAAAAAGTCCTCATTTATGGCCAGAAATAAACGCTGGTCATTACAAATATGATGAGAGGTGATGAATAATCTGTGCTGCACCTAAGGCTGTCGACTTGAAAACCCCTGTGAATGAATGTGTGGATGGATACAGGACAGGGGTGTTTTTAATGTCCCGACAAAAATAAAGCTCAAACCCGCATCTGTGACCACTAATAAGGGAGGCAAATGTGGTGCTTCAAGGTTACCAGATGTCTTCCTGCCAGAATGTATGCCGCCAAAGGATAAAAATATGAAAGATCCTTTTGCTCAGTTACTTGCTCATTGCTTGTGTTCTCCAACTCATAACTTCTAAGGTGCTCATTGTACCATTCCATTTTTAGTCTGATGACAAACACTGGTTAGTTATGAACTATCATAATTTGTAGCACCTCTGCAAAGTCTGGCAACCCAGCAGTACAAACATGGCACACAACCATTCCAGAAGCATAGGTTGTCCCTGAACGGTTCACAGAGTTGGCCATATGTACTCTTGTGACACCTGGAAATCTGCACTTAATGTCATCCTTCAGAACATCCAAAGACACCTTTGTAGTTTTTGCAACCAAGAGTGATGGTTTGACTGCATTCGATTCGTGGAGATGGTTTGCAATCATGAGCTGGTGATTGTTTGCAAGAGAAAGCAATATTCTTGAAACATCCTGTGTGTCTGACAACTCTCTTGAAGAAGCTGTGCTTTGCGTCGAATCTAATGGTCCACAGAGCAGCTACAGGACCAAATTCTCGGATAAGCTGAGGATAGTGCTCAAGAAAATGGTGCTTAGGAATGAGCCTCTGTTTGGGGAAAAGCTTCAAGAAGTCTGCTCCGATTTTCAGATATTAAACTGTCAAGATAGCAAATACTTTCCTCTGTATGACTTGGTGACATAACAAGCTTTTCAATGCTTTTCAAAGTCATCAGCATGTGCCACGCAGGCTCATTTTCAGGTACTTTCAAACCTATCATCACAGGCAGCAGACGTAGTAGGCACCAATTCTCATGATCATTGCCTCCCACCGATTTACGTTTTGAAAAGTTGCCGGGGACAAGATGAGGGCGATTTGTCTTATCACTCCACTTGTAAGGGAACTGATGGATGACATAATTTAGTTCAATGAGAAAAAAATACTTCTTCTTGATGAGGACATCAAAAGACAATGCCAAATCCAATGGAATGATGCCTTCAAGAAGGTCATGTAAAACATCTGGAGGGTACCCAGATGTAACGTGAAAGTCCTCAAGCTTTTCAGAGAGTGCACATTGCTTTTTCACACCATAGCACGGGGAATTTTTCAGACTCGACAAAGCCGTCTGAACATGTAATGCATGTTGCTCTTCAGTTTTCTGTTGAAAAAAAGATCTCACCTCTCTTGACTGATACTCAGACCGCTCAGCAAGACAAAATCGGCAAGCATTACAACCAGAAAAGCTTCAACAAAGCCTGCCACTGAGTGAGCTCCTAGGTTGTCTGCTACCACACACACAACAGTTCCTTTGAGAACTTTTCCCAGACCTGGAACAAATAAGCCATCTCTTTCTAAAGTCCTCAGATCCATTAGCAATAGCTCTAACACTTTCGGGTATCCAAATGTCTTGGTGTCCACTGCCTTACACAAAACCGCTAAATGAATGGATGATAATGCTGATTGAGACTGTGCTGGAATGTTTCCCACGGTCCAATACGCAGCTGTGACTTTGTGTTTTTTCCTTGAAGTTCCCAAAGGATTGCACACCTCAAAGTCATCAATGTACAGGATAAGACCAAGTCTGTCCTCTTCAGAGAAAAAATCATTCTTCTGGAAGTTGGATCCATCATGAAAAGATTGGTACTGTAAGGCTGTTGCCGAATTTCTATCAGTATCCAATAGTTTTTCTTGATTGCTTTTGTTGTTCAGAACCTGTGATAGAGATTGCAATATTGGCATATACTGGAATGATTTGACCTCTTTTTCATCTACTATATACTCTTTTGGTTCTTTTGGTTGAAAAATTTTCCTTCATGAATTGTCTTCTCTTATAGGATGTTGAGAAGGGAACATCGCTTGCCAAAGCTGAGCTTATTGGGAGTGCCTCGCTGAGAATTTTAACTAAATGAGAGATTACAGCTGTGTCCAACTCACAGCTATGGGTCCTTAGAGTAGAATCGATCAACTCCCTTATAACAGGAACTGATGCTGTGCTTGATATGAATTGAAGCTCATTAACAATTTCATCAAAGCACTTGTTTGACAGATTAAAGGTGCTCTCTAACTTAAGAAAAAGGCTGCCAAACTTCTCTTTTATGATCCGAGATAGATCCTTGTCTTCCTCAAACAAAGGTTGAGGATCCTCCTCTTCAGTGTCAAACAATGGCACATCCTGAACAACAACTGGAGCCGAGTATTTTTTCAATACTTCATTTTTAAAGTCTTCAAGGCCATGTGAAGAATGTTTCCTGTGGCTGTGCGAGGAGAAGGTTGAATATATGTTTGAGCTGAAGGTGCAGTTTTTAAATACACATGCAACAACTTCAAATCTCCTCAAATGGCTTCCAAGATGTTCAAAATATTGCCTTTCTGAATCAAAACAACTGGAACTGCACAGGACACAACTAAAAGATAGAATCTCTTTTGATGTCACTGCCTCAGGGGGCTGCCTGGAAAAATGAATATTAAGGGCACTGAACGTCTTCAATGAACAAGGGCAATCCTTATAAAGGCAAGGCACTGTCGGCCACGGCTAACCATTGGTCTGTAGTGTTTCAACAGTTCTGTCCGTGTGTCACCCTCGAATTTACATATTTTACAAGACCATTTCATCTTTTTTTAATCTGGAAAATACATACTGTTGCAGGAGAACTTTCCCGGTGGAGGCTGCAAAATACAAAGAAATCTAATCATTAATGCAACATACTCAAGTTACTTTAATGCCAGGGATAATGGAGAAGCAGCATTCCTTTGGCTATATTTATATCACTAGAATACATATTATTGCAGAGTTCTTCAAGGAAAGTGGTCAAATCCGGATATCTTTTTAAGTTACTTTATTTGTTAAAGTATTTCGGTATGGTAACTACGGAGCAAAAGGAGGTGGAAGCGTGTTGAACACGTGCTGAGCGTCTCCCAGCTGATCAAAAACATTAACCCTTTGTCTGCTACAGCTCGAAGATTCTGACGAGTTTGAGCTCACCGCTGACTATTATGGTCAGATCCACGTGGCCTGTGTAAAGTGGGCGGAGCCGGTGTGACGTATTACCCTCGGCTTCCTCACTTGTCTGTGGTGCTGCCTTCTGTGGATGGAGCAGCTATTGCAGCCTTCAGTAAGGTCCTGCTCCCCTTGTGGCTATGTGTAGTATTTACGGCTTATATGTTTGGTCCTGCTTTCTAGGGGCTATGTGGGGGCAGCTCAGGTTCTTAAAATACGTAACAATATAACATCAGATTGTCCTTTCAACTTTTGTATACATTACATTTTATGCGGCGCAACACATAATTGCAAAATTCAAAATATATTCTCCTTCATTTTATTTGGAATAGTATGTATGTTCTCTGATGATGGTAAACCTCTTACAACTTATGAAGTGTAAAGCACTACACTTTTTTTTTTTACCTGAATATCCAGATGGCTTTGCTTAGGACACAGCTTGCTTTAGTTGCTGCTTTTGAGGGCACTGTGTCTGTACCACTGCTGCTTTGGGCTTAAGGGCAAAAACAAAGACAAAATAATACATTAAAACTACAGAATACTACAAGAAATACTACATTAAAACTACAGAATCATGTAACCAAAATAAACTGTACCACTGTCAAACCAATGTATTTTTGATAATGTGCTGGCAAAATATTTTTAAATGTTGCTCTGATCTAAAAAAGCACATCTTTCATACAAAATCTGAACCATTTCCACATATATTAAATCAAGAAAATCCTGCATTTTTGGTGCTGTGATTCTGTTCCTCTCCTCAAAAAAGCAGTAGAGCATTACTGGTCTAGATTGATGTCATTAAGAGAGAGCTGTCATATGCATCAAGAATAATGCAGAATCAAAATGTAAACATTGTAAGAGGAAGCAGAATTGAGAACAATGAGGCTTCACATAAAATTATGAACAAAAAAAAGACAAGGGAATTAAAAATAAAGGCCTCCAAATAAGGTGATGGTCCATGGGAAGCAAATTATTTTGGATAGATCATTTATATTTTTTTAAATTCCCACATTAATCTCAATTTCAAATACTTAAGGCTAATCAGTAGCTCTATAAAAACTCAAAAAGACGGAAAATGCATAATTTCAACAAGTGGCCTATATCCTAGGTGCATTCTGGTGGTTCTTTTAGTTGAAATATGACAAAGTATTTTCCTATTTTCGTATTAAATTATATTTAACATGGTAAACTGAGTGAATGAACATCTCTCCTGTCCCGTTTGCTCTGCAGATGCATGGACTGTCTCATTAAGATTTTAGATTTGTGGCAAACTAAGAGTACCCTGCAAACTAACAACAATGATAGCTTCCTCTTTAGCATCAGGGTTTTGGTGAGTTCTGGCAGAGGCTGCTGTGAAGGTCGCAGCCTCTCCAAGCCGAGACAACGCGGACATTTAAAAGTTTTTTTTCGCCTCCCTTCCCCGCTTCTCTCTGTCGTTGTTAGTGTTAATTATGCTAAGAAAACTCATCATTTTGGCAAACCCACGATTTATTCGCAGCTAGCGAAGGATTAATCATACAGTCAGTCCCGGTTTACACACACACACACACGTCTCACTGCAGGTGCAAAATAAAAATGTGAGCTGGTTAGCTAGCGACACGTGTCACACTGGCCACATTATATAAATAAATAAAGACAACTACCGTCAACTTTACATTCAAATAACGTGCTCAACCGTTCGGGAGCTATGCGTTTCATATACACAAAAAAATACCACTTGTTTTGCATAATAATATATCAAGATAATTAATAAAAAATTATGGTGGAAGTCATAACATGCTGTACCCCCGGGGTGCACGACACAAGTCCACAGGGACGTTGCGTTTAGTGACCATAGTAAAATTAATCTACTGTGATATTATCCTAACTCTGTTACATATGCAGGAAAAACCCTGAATGACTTACCTTATAGATAATTTAGCCGCTCATACCTCCATTACACCTGAAGCCGTTGTCATCTTTTTGGCGGACAACGAAGCACATGCGTCCTGTATGCGCGTCACAAGGCACATGCGGGGGTTCAAAACAAGCAACACTATTAAAACGTACTTGGTATTTCTAGGTTCATGTGCAATGACTATGAATCCTTTGAATATTATGTGAAAATATATAATAAAACTTACTCTTCCCACACAGTTTATTTATTACATGAATGACATAGATACTTTTTACTTGAACAATTCCAGTTCTCACTGATACTTACAATTACAAAATAAAAATTATTACAGTTAACCTAATTAATATTACTACACCACAAAATCATTTTTTTCACCGTAGGCTATCACTGAAGTCACTTCTCTAAAACCCAACCCAGAATCTTATCACAAATGTAAAATAAACAGGGTTGTTAAAGAAAATATTTGTGACCAATTAAATGTTCAGTGATGTTCCACACCCTAACATTTGGAGATGGTACTGCACTAACTCGGAATGCTACTTGCGTATAAAAGACAAAGAAGACTGAAATAGCCCAATAGCCATTTGTAATATAAAAAAGTATTGGCCTTTTCACCATGTGGGTAATAAGGACTCAGCCAGACTATGTTGTTGGTAAACAGTCACGAAGCCTTACCTTGCTATTACTGTGGATTTTAATAACTTAATACATACTATGAGCTTACTATCTAGGTGAAATGGTTTTGGGGAACACTTTCCTATTAACTGTTGAATCCATAAGAGGTAGGTTGCTACGGATGTTAGCAACTATGCTTTTAGGAAACAAACCCCAGATCGGACAGAATTAGATCACTTCGTCATAATCACACACAACACCACGGTGCGTGAAGTATGGGCAGCATTCTGATCTTGACGATGGGGGCGGAAGGACGTTTGTTTTCATCCCCAAACAGCAAGTCTGAAAAAAAACACAAACGTCAGTCTGTCTGTCTGACACTTCCGTATCCCCGGCGATGTTCTGCCGCGGCAGTGACTTAATATGCCCTTACAAGCGGAAAACTTTCCTCCTCTCATTATTATCTCCCCATCACTCCTCCCCCTTCCTTTCAACAGGAGAGGAAAAGTTAGGTCTCTCTCTCTGTGTGTGTGTGTGTGTGTGTGTGTGTGTGTGTGTGTGTGTGTGTGTGTGTGTGTGTGTGTGTGTGTGTGTGTGTGTGTGTGTGTCATTGCTGAGGGTGGATGGATGCTGCTGATGGTACAGATGCCGTTGATCTCATGCCAAAGAGCTAATTGACCTTCTGGATGCTGAGGACTGCAGTGATTTAAATAAATTGTTGCTCTTGTTATTACTAATTAGAAAAGATGTGGTTGGTGGGGGTCCAGGTAGGCTGAACAATAGGACATAGATCAACATTACATTTGCCAGTAGTTTTCTTTCATCGGACACACTGGTCAGGTTTTGTGTATCAGGTATCAATACGGTACTGTACTACTGTTCTATTCCTGCTGTGTAATGTCTTGTGAGTTTGTCGCAATGCACTAACTTCCTTGATTACTTATTTTAACATTTGCCGAGATGCAATGAAGACAGTCAAAGAGCTGATCAATACAATCAGAGAGTCACCAAAAAGACTGGCATGGTGAGCAGTGTGCGTACTACGAGAGCCTGGCGAGTTACTTCCATGATTTCTACATTTCTAAATGAGTGACTGAAATGTTATTAAGCTAGGCCTACGCCAATGTATTTTGGCATATTTATGGAAAATAAGTGCGGCCATTTGTAACGCGCTTGTCAAACATATTTTCATAGGACTTTGGAGAAGTGATATAGCCTACTTTTTGGTGGAACGCATTTGAGCTAAACATTTATGACCCCCCACACTGCCTATTTCGTAATGAAGCAAGCATAATAATTGTCTCCTTACGTTATTAAGCAAGCGTAATCTTTTTCTACATATAAGCGGTTTTCACACATGTCCTCCACATTTTTGCCGCATTTGTATATGAGGAGATTCGACCCTGAGGGTGATTCACTCTTAAGGCGGGATATGACATAGGGTCTAAGTTTGCAAGAGGCGGGATAAATGCGGCTGATGTCACTGTAGTTTGTTTTGGTTTGACCACAGACAAAATGGAGGCAGAAGGGGCAGAACCCCTCGCGATCATCTTAAATGTTGATAAAATTATGCATCATATATTCCGTTGCATCCACAAAATCCGAAGCATCGATCGAAGAAAGATTGGAGCATGAGTTAGACACAAATAGAAGAAACAAAGGAGAAAATACTACCTCAGCGGTAGTATTATTCAGGAGACTTTCAGGGTACGAATGTCAGGATATGTTCTTCACACATACGGCCCAGCAGGAGAATATCAGGACATACACGTGTGTCTGAAGCTAGTGTGTGAGCATTTGATTACATTATAAAATGAGTCAATTTATGGGTTTAAGGGGTAATTGTTTAATGGAAAGTGCAGTATACTATGCATGCAAATCAATAATTCAATGACATTTACTGTTATTTAGGGCTCAAAGTGCATTGACATTTAAAAAAATTCATGGTAACTACTATTGGTTAGTTGAATAATAATGATCATCATTGTGATTAAACATCTCTTCCAGTGTCCTGGCCAAGACAGGCAGCAGTAGCCTACAGGCACATAGGATACACAAAAATAAAACAACTAAAACAGTCCACAGTGGGGAGGGGGGGATATCAATATCGCAAGACATTTGGGGAGGCTCCAGGAGGAGAGAAATATTAAGTTTGAGCAACAAAGTGTAAAGACATTTCGGGAGGCTCCAGGAGAAGAGTAATATTTGTGTTGATGTGCGGTATGTGCCTGTTCACGTGCTTGTGTGTGAGCAGAGGCGGAGTGGCCATCGGGACGATCGGGAGGTTTCCCGGTGGGCCGGTCCACTTATGTGGGCCACGGCAGTAATTCTGGCCGCTGGCACGCCCTCGCGGCCGCTGCGTAGTGGTTCACGCGAACGAGCAATCCCGAAATGCACGAGATCTCCGTCAGGATACCCCATTGTATCCAGCTGCAGCCCCGGAGAACAACACCCTGGCGTGACCCCCCTCGCAACCTTAACCCCCCCCTCAGGATTCTTCGTCCTTCGTCTTCGTGTGCGTGCTTCCGTGTATGTGTCGCTGCCTTTGTGTTGACATGCGGTGTGCACGTGCTTGTGCGTGTAGTGTGTGCGTTTCCGTGTATGTTCGTGCCCATGTGCGTGCTTGCGTTTGTGTTCTTACCTGAGCGTGTGCCGATGCTGGAGCCGTTAAACGTCTTACCTGTGCGCGTGTGTGTGTGTGCCTGCGTAGGTGCGCGCTTGCGTGTATTTGTCGCTGCCTTTGTCTTGACGTGCGGTGTGTGAGCGTGCTTGTGTTGGTGTGTGTGTAGTGTTAAGACCCTGCTGGTCATTCCCAGTAGCACCACGTGTCTAATGCCTGGTGGGGCCCAGCCCCTTTGTTCTGTGCTGCTGTTTCTCCATCTGCCGAGCATAGAGTGTGCCATTGGTGCAGGGATTAATGGGCGTCCCTATAAGAAGTAGTAAGACAGTAGTGTGTGCGCATGTGTGTGCATTTCCGTGGGTGTTTGTGCGCAGGTGTGTGCTTGCAGTGTATATATGCGTTTGCGCTTGGCACATGCATACTCAAGTAACTTGAGTAACTGGTGCGACAGGCCTGCTATTATAGTAGTATATGCGGTCTGTGCGTGCCTGCGTGTGTGGGCATGCTTGGCACATGCGCACTTGACCAAGGGCTGAACACAACTCGTGGTTTCAGCTCTTCAAGCCAATCACCTTCATCGGCTCCCATGCTTTGAATCATCTCTGAAGTCGATGAGGCAGCTGCCTTAAGGCCTGATTCCACCGGACGCGTTACGGCAACGTTAAGGCTGCGGCACGTCTTGGCCGCGGTCACCGCAGCAGATAGGTTCCACTCTAATCAATGAGACCATTTCCACCGGGCACGGCTGCGGAATGTCTCAGCCGCGTCCCAGGAGCGGCTCGCCGTGCTGCAGCACTAGCATTTCTATTTTTGCCGCAAGCCGTTGCTGAACCGCGTCAATTTCAACAGAGCAGATCGAGCAGGGCAGGAATTCAGATTCAGATTCAGATTCAGAAGACTTTATTTGCCATGACATGTAAACACGTTTGGAATTAGTTTTGGTACAGTGGAGTTTACAACAGGACAGACAAGACAGGACAAGACATTGCAAATGTAAATAAATAATATAATAAATGTAGAGTGCCAAAGTGCAGAGAGCTCACGTGATTGGGTACAACAGACCATTAGATCACTGGATCACTGAGTGGGGAGACTGGTCAGGGGGGGGGGGGGGGGGCAGTGCATTTAGGAGTCGGATGGCCGTGGGGAAGAAGCTGTGCGAATGTCTAGTTTTTAGAGTCTTTAGTGACCGCAACCTCCTGCCTGAAGGGAGCGGAGCGAAGAGACCGTGGCCTGGGTGTGCTGGGTCCGCCATTATCTTCCTGGCCCTCCCCAGAGCCCTGCTGTTAAACAGGGCCCCAAGGGGGGGCAAGGGGCATCCAATCACCCTCTCCACCGAGCGTATCACCCGCTGCAGCTTGGCCTTGTCCTTGGCCGCTGCAGCGGGGAACCAGGTGATGATGGCGGAGGTGACGATGGACTCGATGATGGCCGTATAGAAATTCACCAGCATGGATGTTGGCAGCTTGAATTTCCTGAGCTGCCTTCTGGGCTTTTTTCGTGATGTTTGGCCCCCACTTCAGGTCCCGAGAGAGCGTCACCCCGAGGAATCTGCAAGACTCCACGGTGACGACTGGAGTGCCCCCCAGTATGATTGGTAGGGTGGGGGTCGGGTTTCTCCTGAAGTCCACTATCAACTCCACTGTTTTAAGCGCATTTAGCTCCAAGTTGTTATTGTTGCTCCAAGAAACCACCAAGTCGATCTGGCTCCTGTAGGCAGCTTCATCCCCTCTGGAGATAAGCCCTACCAGTGTGGTGTCGTCCGCGAATTTAAGGAGCTTGACCGACTGGTGGCTGGAGGTGCAACAGTTGGTGTACAGGGAAAACAGAAGGGGAGACAGGACGCAGCCCTGCGGGGAACCGGTGCTGATCGACCTCGGCTCAGAGGTGTACTTCCCGAGCTTCACCCGCTGAGTCCTGTTGGACAAGAAATCTGTAATCCACCTGCAGGTGTAGTCAGGCACCTGCAGCGCAGAGAGCCCACTCTCCAGAATAGGTGGCAAGATGGTGTTGAACGCCGAGCTGAAGTTCAGGAATAGGATTCTGGCGTAGGTCCCTGCAGTGTCCAGATGTTCCAGGACGTAGTGTAGAGCCATGTTGACCGCGTCTTCCACGGACCTGTTGGCCCTATACGCAAACTGCAGGGGGTCTAGGAGAGGGCCTGTGATGGACTTCAGGTGGGCAAGGACGAGGCGTTCAAAGACCTTCATGACCACAGAGGTCAGGGCAACGGGTCTGTAATCGTTTAGGCCTGTGATCCTCGGCTTTTTGGGGATGGGAATAATGATGGAGGCCTTGAAGCAGGCTGGTACCTGACAGTGCTCCAGGGAGGAGTTGAAGATGTCACTGAACACCGGGGCCAGCTGGTCAGCACAAAACTTCAGGATGGAGGGAAGTGAAAAAGTAAAAGCCATAGAGCATCCGGTCAATTTTCTAAATGAAACACAATACTCAGCTCATGTAGCCTATCACAACGTCATTTATGTACCAAATCATCCTTTTTATAAGGGCAATGGCCGGAAGGACAAAGCATGGCATTTAATTGCAGTCGTTTTGGGAGTGGAAGTTGAGTACATTAGGTTTAGGATTATCGCGTGATCTCGTGATCTCGCGTGAATACGGCTTGCTCGCAACGCACGTTTCGCTGCTGTAACGCGCCCGGTGGAAATACAAGCAGGGCAGAGTCGCAGCCGTTCCGTGCCGCAGCCGTAACGCTGCCGTAACGCGTCCGGTGGAATCCCCGGGTTAGTCTTGCGGCTTTCTCAAAAGATTTACACACACATTCAAACATACATGCACATGCACACACGCACTAACTTGGACACTAGGGCTGTAACGATACGCGTATCGAAACCGAAATCGCGACACTCAAAGCCACGAACCTGTCTCGCGGTGTGAGAAGGCAGAAGCGCGATATGCCCTTTCTAACTCTGGTCAAATTGTCAGATTGAAATGTGCTAATAATTGTTTAAATAATAGTCTGCTGACAGCGCCCCCTCCTATCGATGCTGTAAGTATGCAACGAGATGCCCTCTCTGTGATTACAGCTCTCCGTGGCTACGGAGGATTGCATTTCTCCACAGCCGTCGAAGTCCTCATATGCGATATGAACGACATTTATCAGAGTGGGCCAAGCGTGGAAAAAATTGCCTCTGTGATCCTGTCTCTATTGTTTTGTGTGATTTGACTGGCAGTTTGTCTGCTTATAGGTCGCAGTGTTTCCCCTAGGATGGAGTTGCAGCAGCGGAGGTGAAATGTTCTTTTTTTCGCACGAAAATTTTTTTGTGTGCTCGCAAAGCGCACCCTGCCGGGAGGTTTCTATGTGTCTGCCGGCAACATACATAGAGTACATTTGTGCACAGTAATGAGCAGGAGAAGTAAGGAGAGATTGAACATATTACAAGTATAATCTTTAAAACCATTATTGACATTGATTTGACAAAAACTTATATATGTTATATCAACAACCACCGTGTACATTAAAATCCCTAAACCCAAATACTACAACAATCGAAAAGGTCTGTGCCTCAAACCAATGCATCTTCCCACTCCCTCCCCTCTCCCCATCACAAAGGTTGCAGTAAGACCATAAAGAGTAGCCTGGCTCCGCCCGCCTAAGTACTTCCGCTCAATTTGAATTTCCTTTCAGTACTAGGTCTGGACCTGCTAACAGAGGGTGTGTCTGAGAACAATGACGATAAAGTCGTGCGCCAGTTTGAGTTGTTGTTGTAGGTCGGTAGTTGATTTACAATGTGCAATTTTTCCCTGATAAATTAAATTCGACGAACAAAACCTGCAGCTGTCGTTGACGGACATTTTCGTGCAGACGCGCAAGGTGGTTGGTTTGTGTACAACCTGCGCGTGATTCCCGGCGCATGACATACGTCACAACCAAATGTTAGCGATTGGTTATGGCAGATCCAGAGGTGCCATGCCGTAATTCCGACGCCTCATTGTTCCGACGTCTCAATGGTCCGAAATATTTCCCATTAGATCGACATGCCACTATGCCGACGGTTCAATGTTCCGAAAACGGAACCCATTGGTCCGAAGGTCCATTTGTCCGAGGCGCATTAGGCCAACAATATGCCGAATAGGCCAAGGCACAATTCCACATGTGTGATTATGAAACCAAAAATAAAAGACGATAGGCTTTCAGCAGTGCACTTCACCAAGCCAGACTGTTGCTGTGGGCTTGAACGGTCACAAGAGGTGAATTTATGAAGCGCACGTTATACAAGCCTCTCCTGGAACCGTCACCTTATCGTGGTGGAGAGGTTTGCGTGTCCCTGTGAACCTGAGGGCTGTGTTGTCTGGAGCCTTGTGCTCCTGGTAGGGTCTCTCATGGCAGAGTGGTCTCAGGTGAGGGGCCAGACTAAGAATGGTTAAAAAACTCCAATGAATATCGGAATAAGAGGAGATGTGACCCGGCCCGGAGGAAGCCCGGGGCCCCCGTCTGGAGCCAGGCCCAGACGGAGGGCTCGATGGCGAGCGCCTGGTGGCCGGGTTTGCCACGGAGCCCGGTCGGGCACAGCCCGAACAAACTACGTGGCACCCCCCCTCTCTTCATCCCATGGGCCCACCACCTGTGGGAAGACCCGTTGGGGTCGGGTGCGCAGCCACATGGGTGGCAGCGAAGGTCAGGGGTCTCGACGGACCAGACCCGGGCGGCAGAAGCTGGCTCTGGGGACGTGGAACGTCACCTCGCTGTGGGGAAAGGAACCGGAGCTTGTGAGGGAGGTGGACAGGGAAGCCGTCCGATTGAAGAAGGAGGCCTTCCGGGATATGATATCCTGGAGGACTCCTGACTCGGTTGCAGGGTACCGACAGGCCCGAAGGGCTGCAGCTGATGAGATCCAGCCAGAAATGCTAAAGGCTCTGGGTGTTGAGGGGCTGTCATGGTTGACACGCCTATTCAACATCGCGTGGGAGTCGGGTACAGTGCCAAAGGAGTGGCAAACCGGGGTGGTGGTTCCCCTGTTCAAAAAGGGGGACCAGAGAGTGTGTGCCAATTACCGGGGTATCACACTTCTCAGCCTCCCTGGTAAAGTCTACTCCAAGGTGCTGGAAAGGAGGGTTCGGCCGATCGTCGAACCTCAGATTGAAGAGGAACAATGCGGTTTTCGCCCCGGACGTGGAACTACGGACCAGCTCTTCACTCTCGCAAGGATCCTGGAGGGGGCCTGGGAGTATGCCCATCCGGTCTACATGTGTTTTGTGGATCTGGAGAAGGCGTATGACCGGGTCCCCCGGGAGAAACTGTGGGAGGTGCTGCGGGAGTATGGGGTAAGGGGGTCTATCCTCAGGGCCATCCAATCTCTGTACTCCCAAAGCGAGAGCTGTGTTCGCGTCCTCGGCAGCCAGTCAGTTTCGTTCTCAGTGGGTGCTGGTCTCCGCCAGGGCTGCGCCTTGTCACCAATCCTGTTTGTGATATACATGGACAGGATATCGAGGCGTAGTCGTGGTGGGGAGGGGTTGCAGTTCGGTGGTCTGAGGATCTCGTCACTGCTTTTTGCAGATGATGTGGTCCTCATTGGATCATCGGCCTGTGACCTTCAGCACTCACTGGATCGGCTGGCGGCCGAGTGTGAAGCGGCTGGGATGAGGATCAGCACCGCTAAATCTGAGGCCATGACTCTTAGCAGGAAACCGATGGATTGCTTACTCCGGGTAGGAAATGAGTCCTTAGCCCAAGTGAAGGAGTTGAAGTACCTCGGGGTCTTCTTCGCGAGTGAGGGTACTATGGAGCGTGAGATTGGCCGGAGAATCGGAGCAGCGGGGGCGGTATTGCGTTCGCTTTACCGCACCGTTGTAACGAAAAGAGAGCTGAGCCGCAAGGCAAAGCTCTCGATCTACCGGTCGATCTTCGTTCCTATCCTCACCTATGGTCATGAGGGCTGGGTGATGACCGAAAGGACGAGATCGCGGGTACAAGCGGCCGAGATGAGTTTTCTCAGAAGGGTGGCTGGCGTCTCCCTTAGGGATAGGGTGAGAAGCTCAGCCATCCGTGAGGAACTCGGATTAGAGCCGCTGCTCCTTTACTTAGAAAGGAGTCAGCTGAGGTGGTTCGGGCATCTGGTAAGGATGCCCACTGGGCGCCTTCCTTGGGAGGTGTTTCAGGCACGTCCAGTGGGGAGGAGACCTCGGGGAAGACCCAGGACTAGGTGGAGAGATTAATAATAATAATAATACATTTAATTTAGAGGCGCCTTTCAAGACACCCAAGGTCACCTTACAGAGCATATAGTCATCATTCAAAACTATGTAAAACAGACTAGGAATAAAAGGAAAACAGAGGTTAAACATGAAGAATAATAATAATTAATAACACTCAAAGACGCCTAAAGTGAAGGGGGGACCTCACTAACCACCACCAATATGTAGCACCCACTTGGGTGATGCACGGCAGCCAATCGGTGCCAGAACGCTCACTACACACCAGCTTGAGATTATATCTCAACACTGGCCTGGGAACGCCTCGGGATCCCCCCGTCAGAGCTGGTCAATGTGGCCCGGGAAAGGGAAGTCTGGGGCCCCCTGCTTGAGCTGCTCCCCCCGCGACCCGACCCCGGATAAGCGGTCGAAAATGAGATGATGAGAGATGAGACGTTATACAAGGACTATACTATAACAAATACAATTGTTATCTTTAGTAGCTGTGTGTGGGCCTATATGTGTTGTTTACTGTGTTTACAGTGGGCTTTTAGCCTAAATAATTTCGCTGGTATTGATTTAATCAAACTTATACCTCACACCGTGTACTTAGTTAAGTGTGTGTGTGTGTGTGTGTGTTCGTGCCCGTGTGTGTGTGTTCGTGCCCGTGTTGAGAATTAGACCTATGCTCTCTGTCCATGGGGCTGAAACACCCTGTCGAAATGAAGTGAAGCGTTGTCACTTTGCTCTCCAATATTCATCGTGAACGTGATATGTAGGCCGATGTTGTATTTTGGAGAGAGTGAGAGAGAGCGAGAGAGAGCGAGGTATAAAACTCTTTATATGTAGGCCTATTCGGCATATTGAACCGTCTGCCTAATGCGCCTCCTTTTTGAGAAGTCGGACAAACTGACCTTCGGACCAATGGGTTCCGTTTTCGGAACATTGAACCGTCGGCATAGTGGCATGTCGATCTATTGGGAAATATTTCGGACCATTGAGACGTCGGAACAATGAGGTGTCGGAATTACGGGCAGGCCCCGATCCAGAGTGGCACTGGGCAGATCCAATCATTTTAAACTTCAACAGACACCCGCCTTCAAGTGAGTTAACGTTTGTCAATTGATTAGGTCCAGACTCTCTGTACAAATGAAATGAAGTGAAGTACGAGAGTCTGGTAGAACCAGGGTACATAAAGAGCCCTTGCATATGGACAACTTTTAGGGATCTAGATTCAATAATGGCAACGCTATTGAAATTGTTCCTGAATAAAAAATCTTAATAAGAGATATATTTTTAAAAAAAAAAGGTTGTAGTAGGACGATGAAGAGGCCATGCCTCTATGGAACAAGTTTTAGGGTTCTAGAGTCAATAATGGCGACGCTATAGACATTTTACCATTGTGGTCGTTTTCAGTTTTGCACTTTGCAGACGGTCCCTAAGCTCGCGGCTGAAAGCCGACTGCTCGTAGAAACCAATGCAATTCACCGTTCGCTAAAGACGGCTCGTTTGGATGAAAACAATGTTGTAGCTGGTTCTCTGGGTTACTACACTAAATTGTGTCGCAACGATGTTTCACTGATGATCTATTGAACCGCAAACTCAGAATCTGCGGAAGTTCCTCCGTTAATATGAAGCTCTCCTCTCCTCTTGTTAAAAAAAAGAAATTCAGCAGCGGCGGTCATGTTTCAGCATATAGGGGAAACACTGGACCGTCGGAATGAAGCGGCCACCGATTATTGACAGGATGGGTACTTTATTCTACCGGACCCGTTCGCTTCTTGACTAGATACACGCGCTACCGCTCGCTCTCCTCGCTCGTCCACTCACTCGCTGACGTCACTCACACACGCATACGCACACTGCCAATCTCGCGCACACACATATGCTACTCGTAACACTATGCCTCGTTATTGCGACGATTATATATACTAATATATTATATTAGTAATATTACATGGTTAATCAATGTATTTTTTGGCAGTACTATATTGTGTACATAGCTATTATATATTGTACATAACATATGGCCATATCACCCAGTTCTGGCATATAATTCCTTATTCCTTCTTATTCGTTTTCTTTCAGGACTTCGTTGAGTCCACTGCCACCAGCCCCCCCCACCTCTCCCTCATGCTCCTCCACCCCAGGCACCTCTTCCACCACCCCAGACACCCCTTCCAAGAGGAGAGTGCCAGGGAGCAGGCGAGGCATGAGGAGAGCGAGGCAAAGTTGGCGGAATGGTGGAGAAGATGTGATTCTCCACCATTCTCTCAAAAGCTGAGAGAGTGTGTGTGTGTGTGTGTGTGTATTTTTAGGTGTGCGTGTATTTTTAGATGCGTGTGTGTGTATTTTTAGATGTGTGGTTCAGTGTTTCTTATTTAAATAAAGTGTTTCTTCTAAAGTGTTCTTGTTCATAACCGATTATTATCTAAGGGTGCACTCGCCCTAGGCCATCTGGCCGTGGCCGTTTTAGCACCTAACCGTGCTCAAATCTGCCAGTGTGAGTGGCCAGTCCGGCCAGGCCGGGCCAATTTGGCCACTTGGGAGAGGTGTGCTGCTACGGCACGGGCCGCTACGGTACAGATGCTAATGAGCCGACACGCGCTACGCAACCTGAGCTGGATGACGTATAGTCAATGCGACGACCACGGGCATAATAAAGGCGACGAGCCTTCTTTCCCATTAAACGGTAAACATCGCGTCAAGCGGTTCAACTGTTGGTGTGTTCTCTGTGTTGTTGTCCATTGTTGTTAAAACTCTGACTGGCGGCAGACTTTATTATGGTCCATGCAGCGGACGCTTGGTGATGACGTGTTACGACGTGATGACGTATGTACAAGAGCCTTCCGTGGCCAGGCCACAGCTGCGACGGCCAACGGCCACGGCCAGATGGCCTAGTGTGAGTGCAGGCCAGAGAACAATGGGGCCATTTGAGCACGGTTAGGGGTGAAAACGGCCAACGGCTACGGCCAGATGGCCTAGTGTGAGCGCAGTATTTTTTTTTTAACACTTTATTTAAACATGCCAATCACAAAATATAAATACCATTTCAGGTTAAACATCTTTACAATGGGTCTTGCTCGTTGCCCGAGACAATGGCAGCCAGTCTGTCTCTTGTAACATTACCAGGGGTCTGGTTATCTGCTAGGGGGCACGGGGAGGCCATGATGACGTCACAGGGTAGGGTTGTCCCATTTGGTAGGGGATCGGTTAGGGGTAGCAATGAGGGGTAGCAATGAGGGTTAGGGTTGAGATGTAGGGTTGAGACAGTGAGCAAAGAAACGGGATTGGGCCTTAGCCTGTGATCTTGCCTTTGCGTTAGCGTCTGCATTAACCTGTGTGTTAGCGAACACACACACACAGACATAGACACATACGGAGACACAGATATGCAGATAGATATACACACACATCACAGATGTATGTGTGTTATTCCAGGTCTGGTTTTAAGCAAAACAAACTCTTCAGTCTGTCAGTCTTGACATCCCTATCCTCGCTGAGATTCTTCCTCTACATGCCGTCAACTTTCCTCTCTCTTGTGATGCCCTCCCCTGAACTCCACCCCCTATATATATATATATATATACATACATATAGCGGTTTTACACTCAAACCTTTACCTTTCCTGTGTTGGTCCAACTGTGTGTGTTCTCTCTCTCTCTCTCTCTCTCTCTCTCTCTCTCTCTCTCTCTCTCTCTCTCTCTCTCTCTCTCTCTCTCTCTCTCTCTCTCTCTCTCTCTCTCTCTCTCTCTCTCTCTCTCTCTCTCTCTCTCTCTCTCTCTCTCTCTCTCTCTCTCTCTCTCTCTCTCTCTCTCTCTCTCATCCATCCAGTTTGTTCTCCCTTCGATTTACACTTAATGAACCTTATAATCAAGTAACAGGAGAATAAAAACATGCTGCCACAGGAGAATAAGAATTCATCCAGAGCAAGGTGAGAATAGGACAGGACATCATTCAAATATTTGAATATGATGCGCCGCGCACCCTCTTAGCCGCTGTCAAGGTAAGAACAAGGCGTCCACACTACAGCGGTGCATAAATTAGTCAAATGACAAATTTATTATGTTGAAATATTGTGGTGGCCCAGCCGCTGAGCAGTGCCCCACATGGCAGGCAAGGGGTGTGGTGTTTGATGGGAGGTACTTCTCTAGAAGCTGTGTCATAGAGACCCCGCCCCACTCAGGTGTCTCAGCTTACCACTCACAGGTGTGCTGAGTTAGCCCTGTAATCAGGAGGCCTTTTAACTCCACCAGAACAAGCTGAAGACAGACTGGCTGGAGGAGCTTGTGGAGACCAGGGACATGTTAGGCCAGTCTCATGGTAAGAGGCCTGTGACCGAACCCTCTTGATGAATCCAAACCGCATCAATGAAATTACGTCCAAGTGGACCAAAGAGCTGTTTGTCGGTGTGTGAATTGTGTCGTGCTGAAACCCGAGAGAAGGCCTGCAGCTGAAGAGAAACCCCAAAGACTCCAAGAGGAAACGAAGAGGTCAGTGGCAGGGACCACAGACCCCACTAACCTTGGCCTGTCTCTCTCTCCCATCCCGTCGTCAGAAATAAAGCCAGCTCTTAAAGTTTAATGATGCCTCACTCACTGGTTACCACTGGGCATGTGGACATCAATCTTAAATCATGGCCTATGGGGGGGATTCCAGAGACAAGATTTAGTTTATAGAAAATACAGAACAGGGTTTCATTTTGAAAAGGCATTGTCTACGTTTCTTGTAGGACAAATGTACCTAGAAGTAGGAGCCTCCTCTTTCTGAAACCACTATGTTGCAAGAATGAGTCCATATTCTTCAGTGGACTTCATGTACTTGAGCTTCAATGGTCGAGTCACGGGAGAGGAGAATAGGAAGAGAAACACTCCCCGTGGCATGTTGCACATCCATAATGCAGACATGTTAAATGCAGACATGTTAAATGCACACACGTGAGCGTAGAGCTAAGGCCCGCCTGGATCACAGCGGTGGGTTTGAGCCTTGACGGTCAAATCTTTGGCTGGACTCATAAGCAAATGTTTCATAGGGGGTGGCCAGACGGGGCCCTGATACTGGGGTGAAAACCAAAACCAAAAGCCATAACTCTAATATGCTGTTGTAGTGCATAGGCTAGTTGAAAGCAATGTCAATATGAGAGTTTAGGAATTGCGAACTACAGGGTCAACAGATGCTAATTAAATGATAGATATAATCTAGCAGGATGCATCACATGGTGGCATTTAAACTGTCAGAGGTGCCTATTAAATAAAACATTTGAATAAAAACGGATATACCTTGGTTGTTTGTTTTACAGTTTATGTAACAAATTACCTGATGTGCATAGACTCAAACCAGTTCAGATAAAATGTTGAGTTCCACAACAAATGTGATTCTATGTGTTATGTATCTGTCTTTATATGTGTTAGGGGATGGTCGCAGTGACGGAACACTACAAGCTTACAAACCGCTAAGTGTTCATGCACTCAAGTCCTTCTGCTTCCGACCTTGTATACCTAGTGTTTCTCTGCCGCCTAAACTGGCTTCCGAGAGACTTTTCTGCCATCATATGCACAGCTATTTACATTCCGACACAAGCCGTCACGAACTTCGTACTAGCAGAACTATCAACAACACAGAGAACACAGCAAATATTAACCCCTCCTCTGCCCACAGTTTGGCAAATCAGACAACTCTTTCATCCTCCTACAAACACAAGCTTGTAGGACGGCCATTGTCAGTTGTCAATTATCGAAATTATAGGGGCCTCGGCAAGTTCGGAAGTGTTGGGGTCTCTTAGGGGACCCGTCCTTCATGAAAGCCCTAACGGGTACCTAAGAAGTCCAGAAAGGATTGGAATGACCGGAGGGGATGGGGTTTTTCACAGATTCTGTAAGACCCATCCCTGTGAAGCCTCTAAAAAAGGTCTCGGGCTTATGTCAGCTCCTCGACCGGTTGATCTGTTAGAGGCTCACCATTTCGGTGTTGAGCTGAAGATAGAAAGGGCGGAAGAGAGCAGTCATGCCCAAAGAAAGAAGCACCTTTCCTGAGAACCAAGCCCTGCCCGGGTGTGGATATCGTCTTGACCATATCGCACCTTGAGTCTACCTTGTGCATGAAATGTGTTGTCGGAAAAAGAAGGGTGGAAAAGAGTAAAACAATATAAAACCCTTCTGTGCAGGTGAAGGTGAGACCCTCTGGTTGGTTTCGGGAAGGAGGAAGTGTCTAATTTGGCCATAGAGTCTTCGTGGAAGATGTCTGCCAAAAGCCCATCAGATACAGGCGTGGGTCAGGGTGCAAGACCCGCCACGCCGCCCAGCTTCAAGTGGTCTTC
The DNA here is from genome assembly GCF_031168955.1 of Gadus macrocephalus. Classification (NCBI taxonomy): domain Eukaryota; kingdom Metazoa; phylum Chordata; class Actinopteri; order Gadiformes; family Gadidae; genus Gadus; species Gadus macrocephalus. The sequence goes on along the minus strand of NC_082389.1, from coordinate 20,952,391 downwards.
CCCTGGAGATGGCGATCGGGAAAGACTAGAAGACCCTCGGTGGGAAAAAACTTGAAGGAAATATGGGCTAGGAGATGGACGTTGTCGGGTAGGTCACCTAATGGTGCCGCCCCGTCCAGCCTCCGAAGTCCCATACCTCTGGCTAAGCGATGTTTGAAGCGACTGGACAGCACTCTGACCCCCAAGCGGGGATTTGTCAGTCCTGGCGTGCTCACACGCAGATGCCTCTCCGACAAGATGTGGAGGGCTGTGCGCCCCCCTATCCGCACTGCGGCAATGGGTTCAGGCTCCGGTCCAAACGCACGCCCGGTGAAGGCCTCTGAGACACATGCTGGCAGAAAGTGTACCTCCAAGTCGCGTAAGGGATATGGTGGATCCCCACTTTTTACCGAGCCGTTGTCTCCGATGCAGGACTCGAGATGGTCGCTGTCAAGCGCACCACTGTCTAAGGAATTCTTTCAATCGAGCACTCGTTCCAAGAGACTCCCTAGGGTCGATAGAGAAACCCTGAAAGCAGGCATGAATGGACACGCGGAAACAAAGGCGGGTATGTCTGTTTCGAGCCTTCGAAGGAGACTCTTTGGGGCCGCGGTGGCCCGTAAGAGTTTGGCCCTTTACTCAATCAATCCGGGTGTTACAGGGGGGATTTTGTCGAAAAGAACGCTGGTGGAAATCAGCTTCCCCTACCTAGCACAAAAGTGCGATCTCTGTGAAGTCATCTTGGAGACTGCCGTCCTTTGACCCACCCACAAGGGTGCATGGCTTGAGCCGCTCGACTCTTTTGTGCTCCAAATGTGGAATATCTCGAAAGAGGATGCAGGAGATCCAATGCCATGCAGCCAAGTGTACAAACAAATCGAGAGTGACAAGGAATGGGGAAAGGTGTACACTGTGTGATAAGGTATGCAAATCCAAGAGTGGCGTATCCCTTCACATGAGATCGGCTCATCCCGTTGCCTACGCTGCCCAGAAATAAGCCAGGGTAGAGAGACAATCATCCCCCCTAAAGAGAGGGAGGTGGTCTGAGTGTGAGGTTGATGCCCTCCAGACACTTTGGGAATTGATTGGTAACGGGGCTTTCCTTGAAACGGCTTGTACGCGCATTCCCGGGCGTACAAAAGAACAGATCCGTGCCAAGGTGAGCCAACTTGGCAAAAGAAGGGCAGCGATACCCCAGTACGTGGAAAACCCTCAAAATGTCAGGGCGAGACTCATTAATGAATTGAAAATGGAAAAAGCGCGGCCGTTCCTTAAGCCCCATGAGTATCCTCCGAGCGTGTGTCCTTCGTGCCCTGGCCAGGAGTGGGAATCACTTGGCGATGAAATCGACCCTCACTCCTACGGTTGAAGAGAATGACTCTACCCTGGATGACCTGACAGGGATGGTGAAGTTGGGTCTATGGCCGAGTGGACTATCAAGGAGGAGGAAGTTACTGAGATGCAAGCGTTTCATGGGCCACAGGGTCACCAGTAATCCGATGTTGAATCACAAGGAATAGCAAGAAAGATTCAACAAGGAGACTGGTAAGATAGCTTGATTGCTGCTGGATGGCAGCGAACACAGAATGTGTCCGATAAGGATTAGGGACGTGAAAGGGCACTTCAAGGGCAAATAGGAGGCTGAGGGCACGTTTACAGGTCTAGGTCAGTTTAGTTCCATGGAGGTCTGTAAGAATGTTTACCTGGGGAGACCCATCTTGCAGGCTGACGTTTTAAAGATGCGTAAGAGCATCAAAACGGTTCAGCTGCAGGTCCAGATGGCGTCACTAAGGTGATGTTGGTGAGATGGGACCCCAACCGTGCAAGACTGGCCCGACTGTTTTAATAGGTTCTTGATAAACAGAACCATGCACAAATCCCTGAAGTTGAACAGAACGACCCTTCTTCCGAAATCGAAAGATCCAAACCGAAAGACTGTCTGTTGCCAACTGGAGGCCTATAACCATAGGTTCTATGGTCCTCAGACTCTTCTCGTCGGTCCTTCATCACCGTTTGGCCAGTGCTTGTCCTACTAGTGTGCGGCAAAAGGGGATTTAGAAAACCCATGGTTGTTCTGAAAACCTGCTGTTAATAAGATGAAGACGCCTTTGGCTATGGTGTATATCGATCTTGCGAAGGCTTTTGACTCCGTCTCCCACAAACACATTAAAGCGGTTCTCCTGGAAAGATCAGTTGATCCAGCTATGGTCATTTTCGATAATGGACAGCTATGTGGGTTGCAACACAAGAGTGCAGACAGAGCATGGTCATACTCCTAAAATATCCATGGATATTGGAGTTAAACAAGGCGATCCTCTCTCTCCCCTTCAGTTCTATCTTGCGATTGATCCGCTGCTGCATTCATTGGAAAGCCGGGGCAAGGGTTTTGGTAAGGACGAGAACAGTGTTTCTGTCCTTGCCTACGCAGACAATCTGGTTTTACTCACTGATTTTTGGGATGGCATGTCCAGAACATGGTTGGACTAGAAGGGTCCCTAACTGGTTTGAAGGTGAATGCGGCCAAGAGCCACAGATTTTTTGTTGCAGGCGGAAGAAAGACAGCAGACAAATTCAACAACTGCCCCCCCCCCCTTTGGAAACTTGGTGGGGTAGGGATTGATATGGTGGGCATGGAGGGCACCGTTAGATATCTGGGGGTGGAGATCAACCCGTTGAGAGGAATTTTGAGGCCTGTCATTTTACAGGAAATTTTTGACGTGGGATTTATGACCCCGTTGAAGCCGACCCAGAAAGTTGAGATTTTGTGTGGGTATGGCCTTCCTAGATCAATGTACACGGCCATCCACAGCTCGGTAAAGCAGACAAACCTATTGAAGGCAGACTTAGAAGTTAGGCGGTTGGTAAAAAAATGGCTACATTTAAGCCCTTGCACGACAAATGGTCTCCTTTATAGTGAAAATTCAGACGGAGGCTTAGACATACCTAGGCTGAGCAAGTCCACTCCTCTGAGCATTGCTAGAAGGATTTTCAGGCTTTATCACTCGTCAGACGGAATGGTAGTGAGATGGGTCAGAAAAGCCAGGTCCCCTAATGAATTTCTGAGGTGCTGGAAGAGTGCGGGCGGCGATGGGCGAATAGCACCTGAAGTACTTAAAGACCTCTTGGACCCCGAGTGTATTAGCTACGAAAGGCCAGATGGCTCGAGGGGGGGCCGAGTTTAACTTGTGGTCCAAGATGGGACCACAGGGCTTTGGAATCAATTTGTTAAAAAATGATAAGACGAGCAATTCCTGGCTAACCAAACGTGGGAGGTTCTTGTGGAAAGAGGCACACTTCATTTGGGCTCTACAGATGAGAGCGAATGCGCTTCAGACACAGGAGTTCCGCCACAGGGGCAGTGGAATTGCTTTTGCCCCTCCATGTAGGCCGTGTGGTAAATTCCCAGAAACAAGCTCTCACATCTTGTGGCAATGTGAGGAGACAAGGCTGATTCGTATGGCTAGGCACAACAGGCTTTGTTCCCTCCTAGCGGCAGCAGCACGGAAAAAGCTCTGGTCAGTGATGCAGGAAAAGAGTGGTCACTGTTGACGGTAGATGGGGTATACCCAACCTTATTTTTGTTAAAGGGTCCACACTTATGGTGGTGGACGTGACGGTGAGATATGATGGAAGCGCCGGTTGGTTGGAAAGTGCCAGAAAGGAAAAGGCGGACAAGTACTCCCCTTATCTGGGCATCCTCTCGGTGGAATTTCCGTTGGTTACTGATGTCACGTCTCACTGATTTGTGATGGGCGTGAGGGGAAAGTGTCTTAGATCTAACAATAGAATAATGGAAAAATTGGGGATGAGTAAGAGAGGCTCAACCCGCTTTGCTAAAGTGTGTTCAAGGACCACGGTCCTAAAATCGGTTGACTTTCAGTCATTTAACAAGGCAGTTCGTGGTAAGGTGATACCTACGGATCTGTGAAGGCGGGAATGATCAGCGTCGTTAAAACGCACGCTCTGTTTTCAGGAATTAGGAAGGAGTTAGGAATTACCAGATTAACACACCCGATTAACTGAACCGCCCCTTGGGGCGCAAGATCATTCCCTAATATAGCGACGCGTGCCTGTGGGGGGAAAATAACGCAAACTAGCAACGACACATGCGTCGGTGTAGAAAGTAAATTGAGCTGGATGCAACATAGGGCCCTAGGTCTCATAGGGAAGGTGATGGAGGATGTGGTGTCTACGAAAACAGTGTGTGTATCCAAACCGGAAACCATGAATTCATTTCGACATCAAAACAGCACTAACTACAAGGAAAAAGGCATGCAAAACTGGAGATACAACTGAAATAAAAAAAATGCCTGCTATAACCTCAGAAGAATGATCAAGGCAGCAAAGAGGTATTATGGCAAGGAAATAGAGTCACAGCTGAGCAGCAATGACCCACCAGAATGTGGAAGGGACTACACACAATCTCTGACTACAAAGAGACCCCTAGCTGCACAGCAGACTCCACTGAATCTTTACCAGACGAGCTGAACAGCTTATACGTCCGCTTTGAGCTGTGACGCACCAACCTCCTAGAGAGAACCTCCTCCACAGAGGTCACAGCCAGCGCTCATCCCAGGTCATCGCAGAGGAGGATGTGCGTGTGGTATTCAAATGCATCAACATCCAAAAAAGAAGCCGGGTCGGATGGGATTCTAGGCCGGGTGCTCAAAGCATGTGCGGACCAGCTGGCTGGTGTCTTCACAAACATTTTCAACCTCTCCCTCTCCACGGGCATAGTGCCCACTTGCTTCAAGTCATTAGTCATCATCCCATTACCAAAGAAAAGCAAGGTAACATGCCCACGATTGGCACCCTGTTGCTCTCAGTCCCATAGTGAGTAAATGTGTCGCGCAAACCCCTAACTAAGGATTCCCCCAAATACCACAACAGCAGTCGATGGATCAATTATTAACAGAAATGCTTTATTAATACAATTTCATAAAACATAGAGCACAAGTAAGTTGAATCTACCTATCACTTAATATGGGAGGGAGAAAGCCAGGGGGTAGGCTGGTACTCTGGATAACCGTAACCATACCTTCATGAGCCACCCTCGACACCGCACACGTTGCACACCCTGCCCTCACTGCAAGCCTATAGACACAGCAAACGTTGAACTCTGCACACTGCACACTGCACACTACACACTGCGAACACTGAACGCTACACACAGCACACGTTGAACACACGTGAGGGGGACCAACCTCAAGAACACAGAAGGAAGGGCTCGCTGAACAATTCAGCCTGGTATCCAACAGGGCCTGCCGTAGCCAACCCCTGGTTTATAGGGATCCCATACAAGGAAGACAGACTTGTTGATAAAATATCCCTATAACAGACAAAACAGTAAAAGAGTATAAAATCGTTCGTTCCAACTCGCGCCAGACCAGTCCCTCAAACGGCGAGTTGGAAAAACAAAGCAAACCAAATAAACCGTGCTCTAGGATGTAGAGTGGAGATCCGTCCGCCGGCGCCGTCCCTCGCTGGTCACGGAGGCCGGAGCGGACCAGAAGACCTGCACCAGATCCTCTAGACAGAACAGACAAAACGATGCGTCAGGGTGATCAGACGTTACGGAATCCGACTCACTCACGCTTACGCTAGAGTACGTCCCTTTCTGACGGGACTCGCAGGCGTTGTAGGGAAACGACGGTACGTCCGAAAGGTCCTTCCTGGCTTGCGAAGTCTGGTTGCGTAGTTCTCCGGAGGTAGCGGGTAGTGATGAGCGGTCCGGGTTGTCGGCGTCCAGGCATAAATCCTTGTGTCCTCGGGCTGAGGAGCGCCCTGAACTCCATGTTTTCGCCCCTTTTATTTCCTGGTCTCTTCTTCTGTGTACAGGAAACACTGAAAACACAACGTACACCCCAACCCACAGTGCCCCTAGGGGCAGGGAATATCGGCTCTAGCCAGAGTCTATTGTTTGGGATCTGGGGGGGGGAAAAGCAGTCTTTTTAGTTAATATACTGTTCCCCCCTTTAGTCGCCTTCCGCGACAAATGCTCCTGCTTTGATCCTCACCAATTTGACACAACTGATCGACAGACGACACCATTGCCACAGCACTCCACTCAGCCCTCACCCACCTTGGCAAGAGGAACTCCTATGTGAGGATGCTGTTCATGGATTTTAGTTCTGTATTTAACACCATAGTCCCCTCCAGACTCGACAGCAAGCTGAGGGACCTAGGCATTGATCCCAGCCTATGCAGGTGGTGAAGATGGGATCCAAGATCTCCGCCCCCCTGACCGGCACAGGAGATCCCCAGGGCAGTGTCCTAAACCCCCTCCTCTACTCCTGTACACCCACGACTACACAAGGCTCCAACACAGTGATCAAGTTCGCCGATGACACACTGATGGAGACGAGACGTCCTACCGGAGCGAGGTCGACCGCCTGGCTCAGTACAGCAAGGACAATAACCTCGCTCTCAACTCCGATGAAACCAAGGAGCTCGTGGTGAACTTCAGGAGGACGAGACAGACTCAAGACCCTATCACCATCTACGGTACCGTAGCCTTGGGGCCAAAACCCAGAGGATGAGGAACAGTTATTTCCCCCAAGCAGTAAGGCTCCAGGAGGACTACTACCCAGAAACCAACCCTCACGAACGATACAACAAGCTACAATTTAAATACATATTTACTGCATTTATTTTCTGTAATTGCACATTGAACAATTTTGCACTGCACTGTATTTTGCTCTACAATCAACCATGGATGGTACCACTACAACTTCCTTTACATTTCTGTTACTTATTTCTGTTATTATTTTTATATAATATCAATTTACTTTATATTGTATTGTTGCTGCTTTTTGTGTGGGTTGAGGGACCAATTATAATATTTTTACTCTTGTGAACTCTAAGTGTACAATAAGAATGTAATAAAAGCAATTCTGAGTCTGATTCTGAAGCTATTGTATCGATAGGTACAGTAGCTACATGTTACAGACAGTACACTAAGCTAAAATAGGTACTGTAGCTAAATGTTACAGTACACTAAGCTACAGTTCCTATCGGTAAACGTAGGAACAGTTGCTACTGCCTTGAGACACCTCGGTTCCCAGGCCTGAATATTATTTTCCGGATAACGCCCGGCGTTCTATAAATTATCCCTTACACAAGGGCGTAACCACGCATTCTTTGGGGGGGTCGTGTCCCCCCCAATGTTGAGAAAATACTAACCTGTCCCCCCCAATATACAGCAGGATAAAATGTAAAATATATGTTCTCTTTTTATGAACCCTGTCAATGGATCGGTCTCTTGTTATGTCTTATTTATTTTCAATTTATTTCCGTTTGTTAAGTGTGTGAATCCCCCCTCCTAATTGTACACTTGTGCGATTTAGTTTGAAACCACCTCGCGACTTTCTGCGTTGTCATGGTTACCCCACACTCTTTCTTCAGTGAGAGCCAAGAAAGTAAAGTTGTGTAATGGAGGATTTGAGGTTACCTAAAAAGCAGAAGAAACTGGACCAACAGCCAAGCATACGCAGTTTTTTTCAGACAGTAAGTAACTTGATACCGAGCTTTGAGTAAGCAAATAAAACGAGTAGCCTCGTAAAAGCAGAATATTAAATATAGCTCATGAAGGTCAGTCGCTGTTCTTTTGATAAAATGACATGCTTACGATGCAGGCAGCACAGAGAGAGGAGAGAGACAGGCATGCTGAAAGCAGTGGCCAGACAGGGACATGCTCTGAACATGCAGGTGATCAGGTGAGTCATTTGAATGTAAGTAACGTTATTTAACGTGTTGGAGAGGAGGTAACGGACAATTTAGGGTGCGTCCCATTTCTACCCCTTACCCCTCCCCCTTACCCCTCCCCCTTGGTTTGAAGGGGTAAGGGTGTCCCAATTCTCATTTTGGTTAAGGGGTAGGGCGAAGACAAAAGGCTATGTAGCCCTTGAAACGAAGCGAAAACGTAGCTTGAAACGAAGCTATCCAAGGACCACACTTCAAAGGGAGGGCTTCGAGGAAAATCCGGCCGAAAATGCATTTTTACTAGTTGTTATCATTCGGACTCATGATGTAAAGTTGACTGTATATTCAGCTCGAAGTCATACACGGACAATGCGATCTCTGAGCTCGATATAAAACATGACATAACGGTAAATAACCGTTGAACTATACAAGATTTTAGCGCTCTCTAGTGGCCAACCGAAATCGCCAAATAAACAAACAGCAGCGATGGTTCAAGCGAAGGACACGCACAAATGTAAGTATTTTCAGCACTTTAATTACGGCAGACTGGTGTAATAATACTATTTTCGAGCGGTTTTTAATTGTGAAGTTAGTTTTGAATCACTAGTCAAGTTTGTTTTGATTCACTAGTCAAGTTTGTTTTGAATCACTAGAAGCCGATGCTAATGTGTTCCGCTATCGCTATTTGTTGAGATAGATATCCGATATCCCTTGACATGACATGTTAAGGTTTCAAGTAACATTTGTGTGCAGTGGATATGCTTACTACTACTATTCCTTGGTTGATTATACCGGTGCACTGCTTTGATATCGGTAAAGCTGCCACCTAGGCTACGTCGCTCGCCTGTCAAACTGAAGATTTCCTTTCCACCTTTACCTCAGGGACACCACAGGAGACCAGACGGCTCATTAATTTCAGGGGGACCAGGGACAATGAGTTCCTAAAATCGAAAATGATCGCCAGAAAACAGTGGGAGTGAGTCTTACGTTGTTCAATCTTTTCATTCTTGCGTCTGTTTTCTACTTTGGTATTTCTGTGTTGAGCTCAATAGCCCACTGAATGTCTGTGTCATTATACCAATTGCCTAATGAATGTATCATTAGGCAATTGGTGTGTGTGTGTGTGTGTGTGTGTGTGTGTGTGTGTGTGTGTGTGTGTGTGTGTGTGTGTGTGTGTAGCCGAGCTAAATTTAATTTGATTTTGTTTTATTTTTTATCATTGTTCATACCTTTTTTTATGTGAACTCCACCAAATATTGGTTCCTAAGTAAGTTGGTTTCGTTGTTCCCTATGGCATGCCTTTTGTTTCCCTGGGGAGTGGTTTGGCGTTGCACCTGTGTGCACCTGTGTGTACCTGTGTGTACCTGTGTGTATGTGCAATGACAACAAATAAAATCCTATCCTATCCTATCCTATGGCAATGTTTTGATATGTTGAGGGGAGTGTCTTATGTCTGCATTTATTTGAAAGAGCATATGCACAGAAAAGCAGACGGACAGAGTTACAATGGAGATCCAGCGAGTTTTTAAAGCCATGTGACGCGTCGCATCACATAGGGAAGTTAACGCCAGCATTTCTGACGTTTTTATCCACTAATTCATTATGTTATGTGAGGCAACGCAACGCAACGTATGCTTGATCTGAAACATGCCTACTCGTGGCTTCTGTTGACATAGCAGTCAGCGACGATGAAGCCACGTAATGGAGGGGCGTCCCATTTCTTAGGGGAACGTTTTACCCCTCTGTATTGAGGGGCAAGAGGAAGGGGTAAGGGGGAGGGGTAAGGGGAAGGGGTAAGGGCTAGAAATGGGATTGGGCCTTAAGATTACTTAAAAAGCAGATAAAACTGGACCAGCAGCCGAGCGTACACGTTTTTTTTTTCAAGTCTCTGATTTCAATTAGACTATTAGACTTCTCATTGTTAATACACACTTTTATTATAGAAATTAACCTGGACTTAAAAGTCCTCAGCAAATTTTTTTGTTAAAGTCTGTACATCACAAAAGTACATCAGTAGTTGTCCTAATTAAAATAACATTAAAAAAACATGCTTTGGGTATGTGGTATTTTTCCATTGGAAGCTATCCTTTTTGCTACAGTACTACTGGAAGAGCATAATTGTAATTGGTAGGTGTGTTTAAGGTCAGTAAGCAACTAACCAAAACAAAGTGTGTGTGTGTGTGTGGGGGGGCGGGGCAGACATTACATTATTACATGCTTTGGGTATGTGGTATTTTTCCATTGGAAGCTATCCTTTTTGCTACAGTACTACTGGAAGAGCATAATTGTAATTGGTAGGTGTGTTTAAGGTCAGTAAGCAACCAAAACAAAGTGTGTGTGTATGTGTGTGTGTGTGTGTGGGGGGGGGGACAGACATTACATTATTACACTATTCCTTTAGATGTGAATTCAAATGGTCAATGTAGTCCTCGAAACTATGTTCTAAATGTCCACATTTTCATATATAAATATAGAATTGTAGGCAATGCACTTAACAAATAATAATAAAAAATTGGACCCCCCCAATGTCTAAACCATGGTTACGCCCTTGCCCTTACATGGTAGACTATTCCAATTTTTTTTTTTTGAAAATTAGTTTTAAGAGATCAGAAGTTCTAAGAACGCATGGATATGGACAACCCTTTAAACAAACAGAATAGAAGGCTTGGCTGGGGCATAATATAAGCCTTAAACTTTTTTATTGTATTGTACTAAACCTAGAATCGGAGGTCGGATTGTTGGGGCTAGAGGATAAGATCTACATCCCAGGCAGCACCATGAATGTAGAAACAATTGTCTTTTATTTAAAGATCTCATGGCATGCTAATTTATGAATGCTTTCATATAGCTGTTAGTGGGCCCCTAATACAGTACTTGAAGATGTTCAAGAAATTCAGTCTTGGTGCAGAATTACAGCCACTACGAACCAGTCCCACAATGAGCTTCACACAAACGTGGCATTTTTTAGAGACGGCTCAAAGTGGAGGGTGGGGGTGTGGCCCCAGCCGTGTACTGTAAATTCTGTGTTCTGTCTAGAACACTCTGGTTACTCCGGAGTCCTGGAGCTCTATATCTAAATAATATCATATTAAACATAGATATCTATATCATATAATATATATTATCATGGCGAAAAGCTGTGTGCACCTCCAGATGATACCAAGAATCTTCAACGACGTCGGGTTCTCTGACGTCTCTGTTTCTTCAACTTCCACATAAATCTGAAGTAGACTGAACTGCGACATGGAGGAGAAAGGGATTGTTGCCCGCCTCGGAAGCGGGCAGCGCCGAGGCGGGAGACAATCACGAGCAACAATCCCTTTCTCTTCCATGTCGTGGTTCATGTACTACTGGGAGTCAAAGCCAAAGTTCCTTTCCCCCAATTCCTTCTCAACCATGGCTTAGATAACTCCCACTACGAGTCTCGTTGTGGAAATACCAGAGACGTCAGAGAACCCGACATGTTATGCGCCATAACACCAACAGCAGAACGGTTATCCAAATAACAAAGAAGTGTACAACACTTGCGTTACAGTGTGTGTATTCACACTGTGGTAACCGGCTTGGTGAATGAGCCGAGGTTCAAGGATTAAACACGAGGTAGCAATGGGTTAAGCCGACTTCGGCGTTTATTCAGGAGTCTCTCTCAGTATAATGGCGCACTAGGGTCTCCGTGAGCCTCTAGGTCTCGCATTCGTTGCGTACTCCTGCCTTGTCCCTGCTCCTGCTCCGTAGCCTCTTTTATGCTGGTTCCGGGCCTTCCTCCTCCCAGCCGCCAGGTGTCCCCCATCCCGCTGATTGGGGGGAAGGTCCAGGTGCTCCCTGTCGCCGGCTGGTGGGTGGCGGCGGTATACCCCGTCCTCCACGGCCCCTCGGAACCATCCGGGCCGAGGTTTCAGGGGCGGGATGCCACAACACGCACACACACACACACGTTGTGCTTGCACGGTCGTAGCTCATTGGCGGGCCAAATTCTCTACGCTGGGAGGCAGTAAATGGGGAGGTAACTTGGCACCTTCTGACAACATATGGGGCCAAATTCAAAATCGAAGCCTCTGAGCTTTCAAACAGGTTTAAAACAGGTTAAACACACGCATGCGCACACGCACGTTTTAGAACTTCACTCTCCTGGGGTCTAGGTTTTGGTGCTGGTAGGCAAAAGGGAAAAGGAAGATGCCAGCACTTGTGAGGCCTCCGACAAGTAGTGGAACCGGAGAACACCTAAATGGGAAGCCGCACCGCCTACGCACTCCTATTACCCGGCCCTATCTACAGTTAGCCCGCTGAGCTGTCTTCGCCGCAGGCAGCCCTAACAGCATGCAAACGGCACCCACCCCAAACCTTGAGTGCCACTCTGCGTTAACGACAAGACGTCACTTCCCAGATCAACTCACCCGTCACTGTGCTCTTCTTTTATTCTCTATTCTTCGCTGTCAAACTCATCAATAATCACAGCTCACAAGTTCCTGCTCTGTCACACTCATCAGTGACCTGTGCGACCAATTAATTAACCAGCTCCTCCCTTAGGTCCCTCCCCCAACACAAGACCGTCAAAACAATGAATTCATAAAACGTCCTTCATTACAGTATTGTTCTATATACATAAAAAAAATATCGTTATAGCCTATAATCTATGCTATATATTTTGTGTTAAAAATGTTGGCAGTTTTAGTTTGAGGAATAGCCAAAATGCAATTTTTCAACTTAACATGTGGCCTAACCTTACCTATTCAACGCGATTTTATTGAAAAGGCATTCAACGCACCTTGCTTTCAGCAAAGTCATTGACAATTTGTGCGATTCGAGCTTCCTTGCTTGTTCACTCTCAATTGACAACATGGCCGATGATTGGCCATAACGTCAATTGGGAGTGAACAAGCAGTCTACAGTCTGGAGGCTACGCCTGGGTGTGTGCTGCTAACCACTTGGGGGCGCTGCGTGGCGACACCTGGGTGTTTGCTGCTTATCACTGGGGGGCGCTGCGTGGCGAGGCCTGGGTGGGTGCTGGAGACCAGACCTAACCGACCCCACCTCGTTAATACACCTCTTATCTCCTCGCAATCTGGTCCGGGAAGGAAGCAACTTAAACAGTCCATACCGATCCACGAAGTGGAGATGTATATGCCGTACGCAGCCCACTGGTGTAAGCTGCGTCGTTTGATATCGCCTTCAGCAGGATAAGGAATCCAAAAGACAGTGAAGGGTAAAGGTGTGGATTGAAAAAAAAATGAAGAGGACACAAAAATACATTGAAATAGTTGTAGAGCACTAAATCAACCTCAAAACCCTGACCCGGGCCCCAAGCCGGCCCTGACAGTAAAGTGTGTGTGTGTGTGTGTGTGTGTGTGTGTGTGTGTGTGTGTGTGTGTGTGTGTGTGTGTGTGTGTGTGTGTGTGTGTGTGTGTGTGTGTGTGTGTGTGTGTGTACCATAACATTGCGTTCGTCCTTGCAGGAGCAGTGATATAGCGGCACTGGTACAGACAGCCTGTCAACCACACCCAGTGGGGGTCACAGCGAGACTGGAAATTAATGGTGTCTGCTGAGAACAGCGGACGACCAAAGCCTGGTTTGATGAGGTCTTCAGAGGCAGCCTTAAGGAACATAAATAAAAATCATGAATAAATAACTACAAAGTTTAGAATAAATAAATAAATCCTAGACAGAGACATGTTGATGTGTATAATACCCTAATACCAGGTGTGGGGAGACTCAAATAAAGACACATTTCAAATGTTAAATGGAAAAAATATTTTCATAAATATGTTGGAGCAATAATGGGGGCAGCCTTGGGACATCGAACATTTGTTTGGACCATAATCACAGTGGGCATGTATCGCTTTCGTCTGCTTTATGTCTAGTTTTTGTAAACAAAGGAAAATCAATTTGAAACACAAAACAGTGCAGCCTCAACTGAATCCCACTTGAGCACATTAGACCTATTAGATCATCAGTGGTCTTTCATCTTCCCCTGTGTTTTTCCATCCCTTTTGAAAAACAGTTCAACAAGTAGATATTTATTTTTTTGCTTTCATTTTTCCCCTTGCAATTTATATCTTCCTTATCATAGTACAGAGTCTCACAAATACAACAAAATACACGTTTTAGAACTCAAGTCAAAGGTCTCTGTGATGTTGTTTTTGTTATATATTGTTATTGTGATGACCAAATAATGTACCTTTTCGCTAACAACCATATACATGCAACCCATCTAATTTCTTTTTAGCATTGCTATTTTAATATGCATTGTGTTTCACTATAACTGTTGCTACCTCAACCCCATCTCTGTCGATTAAATTTGCACATGAAAGCACTCGTCCTGTTTTCCACTTCCATGAGAATGAGACTCCAAGTTGATTTGGCTCCAAATTAAATGAAGGGTCACTTGAGGCGCTGGCAGCCTGCCCCCCAGGGCCGTCACTGAGCCATTAAGACCACGGGAGGGTTTAAAACAACAGGCAGCTCGTCTGAACCCTGCTGCCTGGGGTGATCTCGGCCGACAGCTTATTACTCTACCTCTATATCTCACTAGTCCTATGGACTCTCTCTAGGGCTCTATGTGCAGGTAAATGGTCTCTCTCTCTCTCTTTATCCCTCTCTATCGCTATCTCTCTCTCTACCTCTCTCAATGCATCTATGTACTGGCCTAATGGTCGCTCTCTCTCTCGCCCTCTCTCTCTATGGTCTCGTTCTCTCTCTCTACGGCCTTTGGTCTCTTTCTAGCCCCTATGGTCTCTCTCTACGGCCCTATGGTCTCTCTCTACGGCCCTATGGTCTCTCTCTACGGCCCTATGGTCTCTCTCTATGGCCCTATGGTCTCTCTCTAGCCCCTATGGTCTCTCTCTATGGCCTTATGGTCTCTCTCAATGGTCCTATTGTCTCTATCTTTTGCCCTATGGTCTCTCTCTACGGCCCTATGGTCTCTCTCTACGGCCCTATGGTCTCTCTCTAGCCCCTATGGTCTCTCTCTACGGCCCTATGGTCTCTCTCTATGGCCCTGTGGTCTCTCTCTACGGCCCTCTGGTCTCTCTCTAGCCCCTATGGTCTCTATCTAGCCCCTATGGTCTCTCTCTCTCTCTACGGCCCTATGGTCTCTCTCTAGCCCCTATGGTCTCTCTCTAGCCTCTATGGTCTCTCTCTCTCTACGGCCCTATGGTCTCTCTCTATGGCCCTATGGTCTCTCTCTAGCCCCTATGGTCTCTCTCTATGACCTTATGGTCTCTCTCAATGGTCCTATTGTCTCTATCTTTTGCCCTATGGTCTCTCTCTACGGCCCTATGGTCTCTCTCTACGCCCCTATGGTCTCTCTCTAGCCCCTATGGTCTCTCTCTACGGCCCTATGGTCTCTCTCTATGGCCCTGTGGTCTCTCTCTACGGCCCTCTGGTCTCTCTCTAGCCCCTATGGTCTCTATCTAGCCCCTATGGTCTCTCTCTCTACGGCCCTATGGTCTCTCTCTAGCCCCTATGGTCTCTCTCTAGCCTCTATGGTCTCTCTCTCTCTACGGCCCTATGGTCTCTCTCTACGGCCCTATGGCCCTATGGGGGGGGGGGATAGTACATGCTTATCCAATCCCAGCATGTAGCACCACCTGGCTGATACACAGCAGCATGCGCCTATCCAGTTAGAGACCAGGGAATGGTAAGTGGGCCATGTTTTTACAAAAGCCAGAGGGGGGATTTGGCCTGGACACAGGAGCTAGCACCCTTCACTACAGGAGGACAGGACCTCGGCTTAACCTCTCACCTCAACGATGGTGCTCTTCAACAGGATAGAGTCCTCTATGAGACCTGTATTCTGGGCCTATACATGCCGTATAACTGGCCTGTAAAAGGCCTTTTTCTAACAAATACAGGGCTAATCCATTTCTTTTTTTCATATTTGTTCTATTCTTTTATTGCTATCTCCAGCAGAATAATTGTGACCAAGAGTTTCTCTCAGGAGTAATAAAGTAGCAGAATTGACCTATTCTATCCCATGTGTGTTGTAAGAAAGCACACACCTGAATTGGTGAGGCTCATGGATCCTGTCTCTTATGAGCACACGCACAGGCCTGCATTAACCTGCCATTGGGCCCTGGGGCTGAGAGGTTTCGTAGGCCCCCTGAGAGGGGTTCTTGCAATGAAGACGTGTAAATTATTTTCCGACATTTTGCCGTTGTCGACAGGGGGGGGGGGGTTGGACAGGAAATCCTAATGGGGGGGGGGGGGGGGGGGGTTGACGACCATGGCTGTGGTGTCAAGTGGCCACTGGGCCCAGCTACCACTAGTGGCCCCCTTTTGTCTTGGCTCATGATAGGCCTATGATCTTAGTAAGCCCCAAACAAAAAATCCCATTGCCTTGGGCCTACGCCGATCGGGGGCCTATCATGAGCCAGTATTAAAAAAAATAAAAATAAACATTTACTGAAGCTCCCTGATCGTCGTAGGCCCTGGGGCTTCAGCCCAGGTAAGCCCGTGCATTAAGGCGGCCTTGCACACGCACACACAGAAGTGTGTGTGTATCCAGGTAGGAAGACACCCTGGAGTCTGGGGGAATGAGCTGGAGGAGGAGAGTGGCTCGGTCTTGATATCACAGCCGCTTGCCAGGCTCTGAGGCTGCTGAATCACACATAACGCCTAATACATACACACCAGGGATGGAAATTAGCACCCGCCACACGCCATTTGCGGGTGGATTTGTATGATGGCGGGTGACTTGTATCACTTCAATCGCCACTGTGTCGGGTAATACTTTCCAGTCAGGTCCGATCAAATTTGCATAGCCTATTTAATACATTCGTTATACGGCGCTGCACAGTTCCACAACCATTGCTGTCAACATCCGACCCCCTTCTTCTTCTACGCCACTTTTGCTGAACTGCGACTGTCAACATCCGGAATAATATACCAGTAACAGGGCTCTCAAGTCTCACGCATTCGGCGTGAGACACACGCAATTCAACCCATGCACACGCTCACACGCCACCACACTTCGTATTTCTCACACAGAGAAATTACCAGGATAGCGCCCACCAATTTGGGCCGCTATTTAACAGTGTTATAGGTAGGAATCAAATGGGTTTCCCATACGTAGGGTAACCAGACGTCCCCTTTTGCCCGGACATGCCCTCTTTTTGAGACACTAAAAAAATGTGTGGCGGAATTTCAAAATCGTCCGGGATTTTATTAAAGCCTCATACATGTTCACATTGAATTTGCGGTGCGTTTCTCTGGGTCGTTCACAAACTAGTTAGGCTACGCCCTCCCCTACTCAGTTCTGTTCGCTTTGCATTGGTGGAAGTGAGTAGGGGGAGTAGTTAAGTAGAGCCTTCAGATTGGACGGTTTGACTTACTCAGTTACCGTCGTGTTTTTTTAATTTTTTTTTACCATTATTGTTTTATAGGTACAAACATTAACAAATTTCTCCTACAGGGGATTGATAACGTTCTATCTATTGAACAGAAAGAAACACTTGGTCATACTTTACACACTTTACCACAGCATTGGCCTACTGAATGCCACAGATATATTTTCAGCATTGGACTGAATGCCACATAAATATATAATTATGTTTTTGCACGTTTGCAACGTTTAAAAGTTCAGGGTATAAAGTTCAAGTATATGCCTCTACTTGTATTGCTTAAGCCAATAGCCTTTTGAGGCAGTGTTTTTTCTGAATATTAGTGTTAAGGGCCAATAATGCTTACTATCATACGTTAGTTACCATGTCTGGACACATTTGTATGCAGTCACATGTAAATATAAAAAAACAAATGTTCCTATTGACTTATGATGGTGTAGTCATGCATGTTGTTTTATTGTTAATATGTCAATTTGTTTTTTATTGAAAATACTTTGTATAGATGAATTATCCCCAAAACCTCATCGTAACACCTTTGACATAAACATGACTTAACATGGCAGATACCTGTGTATTGTTTATCATATGCGGAAAGAGTGTAACATTTTCAACTCAGTTCCTTGGTAGCACCTACTTACAGTAAGAATCACTTCTGATGGAAAAAATTATGTGTATGAAAAACACTTTTCTTATCTATTGTTACTATTATATTGCTTAAAATATACGCATATATTAAAAGAATATATAGCGTATAAAAAGTGGCTGGTAAAAAAGATGAGTGGCTGGTAGATTTCAAATCTACCTGCCACAGTGGCTCGTGGGCAAAAAAGTTAATTTCCATCTCTGATACACACCCACACATACTTACCCATTAGCACAAACACATGCACACAATTATGAACACACATTTGAATTGATGCGAAGTGTTCCCAGACAACTCTGCTATGCACAAATGGATACAAATCACACCATTGGAACCATTAATAACTAGCAGGTCACTGAATCCCATTCTACAAGATATTGAGCATGTAGTACCGGTAATTGTCAGCAGCGTTGTTGCTTGTCGCGTCATGGCTAGCGTTGAATCAACATTGGAATCCTGTTTTATGTGTGGGTCAAGCGGTTGAATACCATTCAGTAGAGAAAGAATATTGTTTGGATACTAGGAACCCTTTTACTCCTGCCAGTGTAAAATTCTCATGTATACATTTTTCTTTCAAGTTTAACGTTAGTTAGTACTTTTCTGCATTTAGGTGAAAAACAACTCTGGGTACTCCTTTGATTCTTCCCAGGCAAGCCTTTGAACGATCTATTAAAAAACAAACCAACGAATCCCCAATCAATCTTCTGTTGATGGACAAAGCATTAAATATTCTATTCCAAATATTCCGGATTCCAGTATTTCTTAATGCTTTGAAGGAGAAAGGTTAGCTATTCAAGGTACCTTCTTAAAGGTTACTCTGAAGGTTAAATCAAGTCCTGGATATTGAGTTATACAAACAAACACAAACCAAAGGGGTTCTCTCCATGTAAAATAGGTAAAACCAAAAGTGGTCTCATGGTCTATATTGGGAGACTTGTTTTTTGACAACAGACACTTGCCTACATTGGTGATACATATTCAAACTAACACCTTTAAACTGGAGAAGGGACGGGAGCTACCTCTCGCTGCAAGAATAACTTGAATGTGTGATAAATTAACTTGTAATAAAATAAAGAAGGTTCATTGTTTGTTAGAATATTGTTCAGAATTAAATTTTTCAAATGCATCGTACATCGTACATTTACGCGTCTTCATAATAAGGAGAGAGCGAGAGTGAAAAATCCATATTCTCTGTTGGCTTCATGAAGCACTTCTCTTCTCCCTCCAGACTGTTCATTAGCTTCTCCTCGGACCGTAGCCAACGTGAAGAGGATGCTTCTGGGAGGGCGGGGATAGTAGGAGGAGAAAGACCAAACACGATGGAGGAAGCTGCTAGATAGCGTTGAGGTCAGTGAATGGACGGTCCAGAGAAAATCTATGTGAGCCGCGGTTAGATTTCCCAGGAGGGGAACGTGGAGGAGGAGGAGGAGGTGCAGGAGCGAGCTCCCATCAAGTGACTAACAACCTGGAGGGCCCAAATGAAGAAGATCACAATCAGGGACCGAAAATTAGATTCCTCCACCTCCTCCTCCTCTTCCTCCTCATACTCCTCCTCTGAACAGGGGGTCTCCAGGCAGCATAGCCCCCCCCCCCTCTGGAGTGGTATCAAACTTGAGGAGTGGGGGCTCATGTGTAATTTGTCATTTTGGGGCCCTTGGGATTTGGAGACAATGGAGTTGGGCAGGTTAAATCAATGTCAGAGGAGGGGTATTCTTAACCAGGAACTGAAGTGCTAATGGTTACCGGTTGTCGATTGTTTCTTTCTTCTCTATATTGGCATGGTGTTTGGTTGAATGATCAGAAAACAATGAGTAAAATCATTTTTTTGGGTCTTTATTTGTAATTAATTAAGAAACCTGCACAGGAGTACTCTGGCCTCTGCCTTATGACCTCTCTCCACCAATCCTGTCAAAGTTCTCTCATTCTCTCTCTCTCTCTCTCTCTCTCGCCGTCTGGGGGCCAAAGTGAAGGACCCATCAGGCCGATATGAAGATAAACAGAACAGGGCTACCAGCTGACAAGAAAATAAAAGCCATCCATCAAAGCAGTGGTCTACTTACAGCATGTGTCAGAGCAGCCCATGTAGCGCACTGTTCACCGGTCCACTGGCCCAGAACAGTGGGCAGCATCGCGCCGCACACCCAACCACCACACCAGTACAACTGGGCCAACGCTTTGGTTAAAGAAATCATGGAGCAGTGATGAAAGTAAGAAAGGAGTAATCTGTATGTACTGTCATAATTCAGACCCGCCGTGGTGTGGCGTGAAAATTGGAACGGTGGGTCAGCAGAAGGTAGAAAGAATAAAAGAAGGAGAAAAAACTCTAAGCTATGTTCACGGTTATAATTCAAATGTGCTGCGTGGTGTCGTGACGGGAGGGGTCAGCGATGTGTGAGAGAAAGAGAGGAGGAGAAATAAAACTTGGTTATAGTTGATCATAAATCAACAGCCACATTATCATGTCACTCGTTGAGAGATTACGCCAACATCGAGGCAGCGTGGGCAGAGGACATCATCCTCAGCATTTCTGCAACTTTCCTTCTCCACCCAGAATGACCTCTGACCTTTCTACCTGCATTTTATTATGGGCTGTTTTCTTCTGTCACAGGACCTGTAAACCCAATGCCGTTTATTTCCATTCTTACTGCTAAATGAGATCTCATTGGTCGGGACATTTTTCCAGACCAATGAGATCTCCCGTTTGTCTGAGATAAGAGCAGATGTTTATGCAGTGTTGTCCTTCCATTGTCACTGTGTTAGTAATACAGAGGATCAGCTATCCACGTTATTCCCTATCATAGAAATGATCTAACATGTGATCTCCTGAATCTCTATTGGTACCTCCTCTCAGAGGTGGTAGTGAGCAGCCAATGAGGCGTCTCAGTGGGCCCGGCGGCGTCCTGACCCCGGTCACACTGAGGACCAATGAGAGCCAGAGTGCAGTCACCCGGAGAGGATTAGCTGTGGTGGAGTCTGTGATGGTTTCTAATTGGGTTCGACCAGGCATCACGGGATTCATGTCCCAGAGGGGCCGGGCTCCACACGGACTGAATCACTACAAGAACACAACTTCTCCGTGATGCGCCAACATGGAGACGGTCTCACTGACGCAGACAGGCTCTCCAGGGGCCCATGTGGACTGTGCACACCGGACCGAGGCGAGGGATGCAGAGGCAGGGACAGAAAGAGAGAGGTATGGCCTCGCAACTGTTGGCCCCGCTATAACAGCACCAGTTCAGGGCCCAGAGTAGGGCCCCGCTATAACAGCACCATGTCAGGGCCCAGAGTAGGGCCCTGCTATAGCAGCACCATGTCAGGGCCCAGAGTAGGGCCCTGCTATAGCAGCACCATGTCAGGGGCCCCCAGAGTTGGGCACCGCTACAACAGAACCAGGTCAGGGCCCCCAGGCCAAAGTGGCTGTTGTCATACAGAGAAAGGGTATGTGTTGTTGCTCTGTAGCGGTGGAGGAAGGTGTCCCCCACAGTTGGTAATTGGCTGAGGAGTGGTTCCATGGGGGGTTTGTACGTTGCTACTTTCCTCCCCAGAACAACTGAAAACGGAGGGAAGAAAGGCAGGGCATGTTGAATGGAGGACTAGCTCACAGAGAGTTTAGGTTCAGAGAGCCAGCGGGCCCCCAAATTCAGTCGTTAATCGGGGACCCCTCACTCTCATTAACTATGCTGGGCAAGAGAATACACCCTCCTGGCCGCTCTGCCTCCATCTGCCTCACCAGCCCGCACCGCACAACATCTTACATTCAATTACCAACATCCAGAATACGTACTGGGAAAAAGAATTTTCATGTCAATGGGCTAATCCTATAATCCTAATTACATTTTTGCTGCTATTTTAGGGTATTGCTCTGTAATAGACAGCCATGAAGATTACATTTGTATATTATTTTGGACTGTATAAAAGTAAAGGCAGAATAACATTTCTAAGAGGTATAACAAATCCACAACCCGATGTGATTTGTTACAGCGACGAACCTTGCGCTCTGACACCCACACAGACTCAATCTCAGAGAACAGCCGTGACCCGTGAGAGCCTGTGAACAGTTGCACCCGTTGCAGAACCGTCTCTCTCGCTCTTTTCGCGCTGGACCTGCTAACCACCACAAACAGGGACAGAGCCAGACTGACACAACAATAGCTGTAGGCTTGCGTGACAGGGAGGGAGGGAGGGAGTGCGGTAGTGGTTGAGGTGGTATTGGCTTCCAGGCCCAATCTCCACAACTTGTAAGCAGCCTTCAGCAGGACGAGCTGAGCCCAAATAATTCCTCACTGTCACTTCAAAATAAGCTGCCTAATGCCTGAGTGCTATTATAAATACAGAAAGGTCGGATAGCAACCTCTGGGGTTTACAAACTAATCCCCGGAACACCGGAAGTGGTTTGAGTTTGACACATATTACTATGCAGTATTTAGCTTTCCAAACGGGGTGAAGTTAGTTACCAAAACACCTACAGTGTGTGACTGGGACGTTAGAGGAGAACATCCCAGATGGTTCCATACAGCAGCATGGGTCACTTGAATTCATGACAAAAGGTTCCAGCATAGCCAACAGCAATAGCTTCTTTTGTCCTGTAGAAAAAATATTGGCGCCAAAGTCCTTGCGGAGCACAATAATTATCCACGCTATATTAAATATGAATTACTATTATTCACTTGAACCCAGGTGTGATTTTTGCATAGTAAAACACACATGGTGTTGGTGGGGGCACTATCATGCTGAAGTACGCAGGAAGAGGTTTGGAGTGGTGAGGTCAAGGAGTCTCTCTCTCTCTCTCTCTCTCTCTCTCTCTCTCTCTCTCTCTCTCACAGTCTCTCTATATATTATGATGCCCTCTGTCTCGGTATTCTGCCATGTAAGTGTCCGGTTGTTTTTCAGACTAGGCAAGGTGAAACCCATGTTCCATCCAACTTTCTTGCTCACACACACACACAGCGTACATACGCAGATGCACACAGACATGCAGACACACACACACACACACACACACACACACACACACACACACACACACACACACACACACACACACACACACACACAACCACACACATACCCACTAGTCCGGCCACTTTCATTATTTACCCAAAAGGGAAGACCCGGCCCCGGCTAGGACTCCAGTACGGCTCATTTGGAAACCAACAGATGCTCGTCGACAAAGTTACGTTAATCCACATCCCACCGCTGTTTGTTTGTGTGTGTGTGTATGCGTATGTATGTGTGTGTGTGTGGGTTGAGAAGGACTGTAGAAGGAGGCTACTTGGGGAGCTCTGTGTCGCAGCCTGCCTGCCTGGTTGGAATAAAAGCCCCAGCGTAGCGTAGCGTAGGTCACCTCTCCCCCCGTCGTCCAAGGCTACACTTGGCTAATCCAAGACCACAGCGCGGCGCGGACAAACCATTCATCAACGTCAGGCAGCGGGTCAGAAGACATTAGTAAGTATAACACCGAGACCCCGCGCTCAGAGGAGCTACCGGAACAGACAGAGGCTGGAGGACTGAGGGCCAGCAGGGAGAAAAACCGCTGGAGAACAGAGAGCCATTAGGGAGAGGTACCACGGCGTTGAGCCTCAGACGCCAGACCAGTGACGATGGTTTTAGCGCTCCTCTCCCTGGAGAGGTGGACCAGTGAGACCAGGACAAGGCTGTGGTGCTCAACGTAAGGAGCAGGCCCAGAGGGAGAGGAGGCTCTTTGCCTGAGGAGGGACCAGTGAGTGGGCTTGTGGTGTTTAGTTTCAGACAACATGAGCATAGGGAGAACAGGAGGCGCTGTGTGCCCATTGATCAGGACACTGATGAGGGAAGACATTATACCCTCTTGAGAAAAATAGAATTATTGAACGCTAATCTTTTGGGAAAAAATCCCTGTTCTACCTGAACAGTGTGCACAATTAAGTAGCACCTAGCGGCAAGGTTTCAGATTGCAACCAACTGAATCCCCCCACACCGCTCCCCTGCACTGGTCTATACTGGCCTGTACTGTGTGAGGTGTCCTGTACTGGCCTGTACTGTGTGAGGTGTCCTGTACTGGTCTGTACTGGCCTGTACTGTATGAGGTGTCCTGTTCTGGCCTGTACTGGTCTGTACTGTGTGAGGTGTCCTGTACTGGCCTGTACTGTGTGAGGTGACCTGTACTGGTCTGTACTGGTCTGTACTAGCCTGTAACTGTGTGAGGTGTCCTGTACTGGTCTGTACTGGTCTGTACTGGCCTGTACTGTATGAGGTGTCCTGTACTGGTCTGTAATGTGTGAGGTGTCCTGTACTGGTCTGTACTGTGTGAGGTGTCCTGTACTGGTCTGTACTGGCCTGTACTGTGTGAGGTGTCTTGTACTGGTCTGTACTGGCCTGTACTGTGTGAGGTGCCTGTACTGGTCTGTACTGGTCTGTACTGGCCTGTACTGTGTGAGGTGTCCTGTACTGGTCTGTACTGGTCTGTACTGTGTGAGGTGTCCTGTCAGCGTTCACGCTAGACTTTTTCTTGGGCGGACAAATGTTATTCACTAATAATTAAATAATCACCAAAAGTCCACATTTAAACGACAAACGACATAAACTAAGTTGCTTCAATAAATGCCATTTATTAAATTAGCCTAGGCAAAAAAAACATAACAGCCATTCTCAGCAAAAATGGTAAACGGGTAAAAAATAACTAATTCGATAATTGCAATTCTTGCAGGCTACTTTCGGCGCAACTTCATGGCATGGAAGTGCTCCGCTGCTCGCGAAAAGTTGAAGTCTTTCAACCCCGGCCCAAGGCTCGATATGCGCAACAGCCTCGTCACCTTTTCCTCAGCTAGGCGGTTTCTGATAGATGTTTTAATTCTGTTTTGGAGAGAAAACGCTTGTTCCGCAGGAACACTGGACACGGGGATTGTACTTTTGGCCAGCTTTGCCCGGTCGGGAAAGATTTGTGCGTTCAAACCAAACGCGACGGGGCGACAAGATCCCATACAAAGTTAACGTAGAGACTAACATTTTTCGCGAGAGAAAACCGGCAACAAGTTTTGATTTGGCGCGCCACACTTTCGCCGTGCACAGGCGAGTGAGTTCACGAGGATTTGTGCCGCGACAAATTCGCTCGAGTTGAAATATTTCAACTTTGACGTGAATTTCGCGTGATGAGAGCCAATCAGCGTTCAACAGCGTGGCAACTCAGTGACATGTGTTTGCATGTGCGGGTGCACTGCGCACATTCATGAATGCACGTTCGTGTTTGCCTCCCTGGTGAGCTTGGCCAGGAACCGCTACTGGTTTTCATAGGCTAGGCCAGCCTTTCTCAAACTTTTTTCAGCCAGGGCACCTTTCAAAAGTGCATATAATCTCAAGGCACCCCAGTGTAAAATATCATTAAAAACGACACTGCATAGCCTAAACGTAAATGCAAATGTCCTGTTTATTTAGACAGGACAGTAATGAACAGAGCATAATACAACTGTAAATATTAATAATAATAACAACTTCATAGCAACTTTATAGCACCTTTAAAAACACAGGTTTACAAAGTGCTTCACAAAACAATAAATCAGAGACACAAATGCCATAAAACCATAAGAGGTGGACCGCCCAAGCTATACAGCAACACAGGCAATACAAGAACCCAACAAATTGAGACCAGGAGAACTCAAATGAAGTGCAGAGATAGCAGGAATGTTTTTCCATCATAGTGCTTGTTTCCATCCGTGCCATACACGCACACACACACACACACACACACGCACACACACACACACACACACACA
The DNA here is from genome assembly GCF_031168955.1 of Gadus macrocephalus. Lineage (NCBI taxonomy): Eukaryota > Metazoa > Chordata > Actinopteri > Gadiformes > Gadidae > Gadus > Gadus macrocephalus. The sequence goes on along the minus strand of NC_082389.1, from coordinate 20,926,982 downwards.
CACACACACACACACACACACACACACACACACACACACACACACACACACACACACACACACACGCACACGCAAACAATAATCCGCAATGAGAGAGGTCCACATTCGCGCATGCAGCGCGCATACGCACACAAATAAGCCGCAATTGAGAGAGAGAGAGGGGGGTGTGACTCACAATCAATGAGAGACGTGAGCCTGGTGCGACGCACACAACCGGCCTATCCTGGCAGGCAGGGGCGGACTGGGGGAAAAAAGTGGCCCGGGAGTTTCTGTCAGACCGGCCCACTCAATACACGGCGCGCGGCCCACTAAGTACACGCCGCGTTGCCCACTCAATGGATTGCGCGTATCGAACAGTCAGTGGCCTTCTGGGAAAAATACCCATACACTTAACATTATTTTGGATGATTACAAAGAAATTACATCATATATGTATGTTTGTTTTTTAATAACATTTGGATCCACCAATTTGCCTGGATGGACACATGGAATAAAATGATTATTGGCTATTGTAACACTCCAAGGTAGGTATAGTTTGCTAGATGAATATGCTTAACTCTTGGCTAGTATCAGATGGTTATACAAGTATAACTACAAAGCCTTAAGGAATGAATGTCAGCAGAGAAAGACCACACAATAAAGAAACTGGAATCAGAGGGTAGAATTAGCATGAACAATATATTAGAAATGAACAGAACATACGATGGGGTGTGAACATCAGTGGTATCAGTAGTGTTGCATGCTGGGTGTGTGATTGTTTGTGTGTGTAGGGGTGCCGAAGGTGCATAACAAAACAGTAAGTTACATAACGACGTTCCCGAAATTCAGCCGTGGTGCAGAGTTACAGCCACTCCGAGCCAGTCGCACATTGAGCTTCCCCCAAATGCGCTGTTTTGGTGGCTGTAGCTATAATGCAAATGAGGAGGAGCGAGGCGGGTCAAGGAGGAGGGTGGGGGTGTGGCCCTGAGCAGCTTGCAGCCACGGTACCATTCGCTCTGTTTACAGTGGATGTATCGCAATGGCGAGGCTCACACAGCCTTTAGCCGTGTTCTGTAAATATTCTAGAACACACGGGAGTCCTGGAGCTCTCTATCAAAATATTATCATATAGCCTACATAGATATCTATATCATATTATAACGGCCAAAAGATGTGTGAGCCGATATTATGAATCTCAAACGACCGCGTTGGGTTCTCCGACGTTCCTGGTTCTTCAACGTCCTCATCAATGTGAAGTAGACTGAACCACGACAAGGAGGAGAAAGGGATCGTTGCCGGGCAGCGCTTAGGCACCTCCGCCTCCGGCGGTGGTCCCTCAGCGGGTCTCAAGCTGGAGACATTCGCCGCTAACAATCCCTTTCTCCTCATGGGTTGAGCGCATGCGTAGAACTGGGTGCCACGTTGCGTGTATGTATGCAAATCCAAATTCTCTACCTCAATCCGCACAGCTGAGAACACTTCGGCTGTGTAAGAACCAATTTAGAGGTGTTTATTAATAAGGTGGAGATCTTTTCTTACTTTGGACTTCCGAAGTCTGTAAAACACATATTAGAAGACACTTAAAAAAAAATCGAAAAATAGTCACCATGAGTGTGAAGACCGATTGCGAGTAGCAGTATAAAACTCAGTCAGTGCGATTCTGATTAGATAGGTATAGCTCTTGGAGAAAATTACGCTTGTGCCGCTGTGATAACCATTGTAGGGCTGATGCGATGATGGGTGTGGGCCGGTACATAATAGCATTTTGGGCCATCGGCCCACCGGGGATGTCCCCGGTATTCCCGATGGCCAGTCCGCCCCTGCTGGCAGGGATGGATGAGAGGCAGACACGGAGCTCCTGGTCCACAGTCCTCAGTCGCTCCCTGTACTTGTTCTTGATGTATGTCAGGCTTGAAAAGCTCAGTTCGCGCAGATAAGTTGTGGAGAAGGGAAGCAAAATAGCAACAGCGCTACTTGAAGCCACTGGATACTCTTTTTCAACTGATATCCAAAACCTGTCCAATTCCATGTCACCAAATCTCATTTTCAATGTGCGGTCTTCCCTGATCTCCATCAGTTGCTCCTGTGTTGGCAGTGGCCAGTCCGTTGCGCTCTCCAGTGCGCGTGAACTCCATGGATCACGCACCCAGTCAAACTGTGCATAACACTCCGATGGAAAATAATGATTAAATCGCTCGTCAAGAGATTTCAGATGCTGGGCTATGAGGTCAGAAAGCGTGCTGCTGTTTACATGCACATTGCACAGGGGAAACATATCCAGCCTGCCCTGTTCCACAAAGGAACGCCAGAGTGTGAGCTTAGATCTGAAGCCACGCAGTTTGTCAGACGAGGAGAGGAGGTTTTCTTCTTTGCCTTGCATTTTAATGTTCAGCTCATTGAGGTGCTTGAAGATGTCAGCCAAATACGCGAGTTTTACGCACCATTGCTCATCTGCGAGCAGCTCTGCATATGCAGATTTCTCTTCTGTCAAGAAGACTCTGAGTTCTTCTCTTAACTCGTACAATCGGCCCAAAACCTTCCCCCGTGACAGCCAGCGGACTGCCGTGTGTAGCAACAAGCTCTGATGCTCTGCCCCCATTTCCTTGCACAGAATCGAAAACAGGCGGCTCTTTAACGGGCGCGCTTTTATGAAATTAACAATGTCCACTGCTCTGTCAAGTACGTCCGAAAGTTCTTTTGGGAGCGTCTTTGCAGCAAGTGCCTCTCTGTGAAGGAAGCAGTGGGTTGTGCGGATGTCAGGGTTTTGCTGTTTGGCCCTGCTAATGAAACCTTTGGCACAGCCCGTCATTGCAGCCGCACCATCCGTACAGATACTAATACAGTTCTTCCAACTCAATCCTCCCTTTTCAAGATACTCATTTGTCACACGATAAATTTCTTCTCCTGTCGTTTTGTTTGGCAGCGGTTTGCAAAATAGAAAATTCTCTCTAATACGGTCCCCATCCACAAACCGAACATTTGCCAAGAGCTGAGCGTGCCCAATCACGTCTGTTGACTCATCAAGTTGTAAAGAAAAATGTCCACTTGTCTTGATTTTCCCCAAAACGGCAGCTTCAATATCCACAGACATGTCATTGATACGCCTCCCTATTGTACAATCCGACAGCGGGACCTTTGAAATTTCTTTTGCAGCTTGAGGCCCTAGCATTTTGTTTACAATTGCTGTACAGGCTGGCATAATTACAGTCTCTGCAATAGTGTGGGGCGTCTTTGTTTTAGCTACTATTTCAGCTACGAGGTAGCTAGCTTCCAGTGCCTTCTCCGAGACTTTTGCAGATTTAATCATCATTTGTTCTTGACGGCTGTGTTGACTTTTCATTCGAACAAAATATTCAGCATCCTTGTCAGCAAGTGATGGATGATTAGTGGTCAGGTGTCTTTTAAGTTTGCTCGGAACCATCCCTTGGTTTGACAGTTTCATCCCACATATTAGACACAAAGGGAGAGGGCATGCTTCATCCCCAGTACTGATGAAGCCAAGTTTGAGGTAATTGTCGTTGTATGTTCTCTTTTTAGCCTTATCTACCTTTGCGACCTTTGGTGCAGACTCAGAGCTGGTGGACGAAGGCTCGCATGAAGTAGTAGGCTGAGGCTCCATTTCACAGTCAATCATGTCTGGTTCTTGTGGGGCTTTTCTTTTTAAAAAACGATCCATGATGCTTGTTCCTTGCTCTTTGTGAAATGTATTTTCGCGGTTAAATTATAAAACAATGTGCTGTGTGCTGCGCTGTCACGCTGAAACCGGTGGGGTCGTCACGTTACGTGAGACAGATTTTTATGGTTAATTTTATATATTTGTTTAACTAAAATTACTTTACAATTTTATTAATCCATTCATATGTAAGAAAGAATGTATTTATGCATTCAATATATTCATATATGTCATATATGAAATGTCAGATTTTCTTTTTAAATTAAATTAAATGTCAGAATACGTAATTTTTTGGCGGCACCCCTGACACAGTCACGGGGCACCCCAGGGTGCCGCGGCACCCACTTTGAGAAAGGCTGGGCTAGGCTACTGATTAATTCATGCATAAATGTGAACTTCTTTCTTTTTTTTCTCGGACATGTGGGCCGTTTACATTGTATTATACCGGCCATGCGTGCGTGCAATCGGCCAATGTCCGGCTTTAGCCGGCTAACGTGAACACTGTGTCCTGTACTGGTCTGTACTGGTCTGTACTGTGTGAGGTGCCAGTAGGTAATTCCAAAATGATGTCAATATCCAAGAGAGCATTGCGTTGTCGGGGCAATTGATGAGGTTCCTTGATTGATTTTTTTAATTGTCTCTAGTGTAAAATAAATATAAAATTATAGGTCATACTTTAAAAAAGTTATTTTACAGTGAACGCGATTGTTCATTGGGCTTCAAACCATTAATAAAAGGAATACAAATCATGGAGCTGAATGGGACACATGCCTTAATTACCGCACCAAGGTCGATTTCTGACAGCTTTGGCCTGCTAATAAATGAGTTTTGCCAACCACAATTGTACATCTTTGTCCACGTCACCATGGACAATGTATATGTTGTAGGACATGTGCCCAAGGACACCTAGATCTGTGCTGGATAGATCAGTCTACCAGCCTACCCAGTGGACTGAAGTAAACGTTGCTTATCTATCCAGCACAGATCTAGGTTGACACGCCCACTAGTGATGTCATATGGGGAAGATTTTCGAAACGGCTTGTAAGGCTAATCAAACTCACACCTGGTGGTATAATATGTCCTCTTTAACCAGTGCTATAAACAGAGACCTTGGTTTATTGTTTATTGAACAATGGGATCTTGTTTCAAATATCCGACACAATAAGCTACAAGGCAATTTGGAATTAATGAGGGCATTATAATGACTCATGTCTGTCTTTCTCACAGAGATGATTTGTTTTTCAGCTTATAAGCATAATCAGCTTGTCTGACACACACAGCTACATTGCAGTATAATGCTGTTTGCGTTTATATCTACTTTTGCTACTGATGAAATGGGAAAACCATCAACATAGAATAACGAAGATATATGCCTTTTCTTAATTGCTGTTATTTGGGGTAATATAAATACTGACATATAGCATATAATATCATATAACCTATATTGTTTTTAAAACAAAATATAGGTAGGTTTTCAAAAAGTGTTTGTGTGTGTGTCTGTGTGTATGATTAAGTGTGTGTGTGTGTGTGTGTGTGTGTGTGTGTGTGTGTGTGTGTGTGTGTGTGTGTGTGTGTGTGTGTGTGTGTGTGTGTGTGTGTGTGTGTGTGCGTGTGTGTGTATGAGGGTTTGTGGGTGGTCCAGGCAATGTACATAGAAGGAGAACAATAAATCTCATATTTAAACTGAAGTACATTGGTGTAGGAGGGCCGTGTGCAGACTCCTGATAGGGGGGGATGTTCTTGTCCTGCTGGCAGAGAGGAACGTGTACTTTGTGGTTCTGTGAAGTGCCAGCTCAGCAGTTCTATTCTGCATTAAGAGAAAGGGCCCTCAAACAGAACGGAGGCCTTCGCTGACACAGACAAAACCAACTGATTATTTTGCTGAAAGCTAATAATTTTCAGATTTATTTTTTATGCATTACATTTTAGTTAGAATAAATAGTTAAAAGGGATAGAACCTAATCAATCACCTTGACATATTGTTGTAATGGGAAAAGAGTACATTTTTGTAAAGTGAGCGATTGTGGGATATGCTTTCTCGCAATAAATCCGGACTCTTCCTTTGGTCTGGTTGTTTGTGGGGGTGAATACAGAGTTTTAAGGAGCCTAACACAGCAACAAACCAGCCGCTGAATGAAGGCGGAGGGAGTTTGTTGTTGGCAGACATATTGAATCAGTGAGGGTCAGCCTTGCATGGCCCACATCTGAAGTTAGGTGTTGGTGTTTCAATCAGGAGAGACACATAATCTCTGCATAATCTCTCTCTATGTATCTACCCGATCATTAAGCACATAGACCCTCATGCTGTGCTCATTGAGGAGCCCTTGTCTCCCTGTTTAGTTAAAAGCCATGGAACAGGAACAATGATCTTTGGTAAGTTTCATCAAAATGCATTATGGGGGAAATTATTTTTAAAACAGTACCTATCCAGCTTTTTTTTTTTTTTTGAGAGAGAGAGAGAGAGAGAGAGGGAGGAAGAGAGAGAGATTAAAGGAGAGGAGAGAGGAAAACCGAAGAGAAAGCAAACAACCACAGTTGAAACCACATCACTCACTTCTCTCTCGCTGTCTCATCACTCACATGTACAATCGTTCTCTCATCTCGACGCAGCACTAAGGGGAGATCGATAATTCATTTGGTCGACTGCTCAACAATCTTTAAAGTAATACATACTATATTTGATTATTGGTGATCAGCAATACTCCTCTCCTTTTACAAGGAGAACATTAAACCATTGAACATTCATTGGAGAATATTAAACCATTTTTTGTGTTGTGTTAATCCGGTTTGCTTTGGGTGTTTGAACAGCGCTTAACACTCTGGGAGATGAAACACATCAATAATGAGGCTTACGTTGCGTAAGACTTTCACATTTCTCATTAAAACCAAGACAAAGCCAAACCTCCAATAACTCTCCTCCCCATTTAATATAAAAACCATCTCAGCTTCTCCTCAGGGGCGTAAATAGCTCAGAACAGAGGGGCTGCTGAAGTGCCTTTGGGCTGGATCAGCCAAGCTAGAGAGGATCAGCCAGCTACGGATTGTTTTAATATATGTTTTAATCCATCAAGAACATTGAAATACATATCTTTGAATTTATCAAGTCTGTTGCTCTTAGTCTTGAAGTTAGTATTTCTCTGTATTGAAGATGTCTCCATTTTGCTCTTGCTCCAGCTGTCTGTTTCAACTTGTTAAACAGCAGGTAAACAATATCGGTGTATATTTGACCTCAATCCTCCCATCTGGTACCCACGGCAACAGAGTGGGGCGTGTCCGACAGCATATCTACCTTTAATAGAATTCTGGTAGGATGATGACGGATATACCCCCTGAGATGGTCTCTTGGCACACCGACTCACTCCATGCCAGCCCTAGTTCCTCCTGCTCTACATACGTTGTCTCTGGGCGAGAAATGTTTGAATTTCCTCGTTGAGAGGACAGAAACAGAGCTTTGGGTAGGGCTGATGGATGTAGGTTTAGGCTAAGGAAAGAAAATAACCATAGAAAGGTTTGACTTTGAGAAAGGAATATTAGTGGTTAGAGGGGGGGTATTGTTGGGGTGTAGTGGCAAGTGATGGACGGCGGGACAGAACCTGGGAGAAGGTTTCAGGGACCATTACCCAGGACGCTCTTCAGGGAAATGTGGGGACATAACCTTGAGGAACAAAGTGAAGGTCGTTGGGGCTCTAGAGAGAGCGAGTGTTACCTAATCATCCAAGTAGAAGATTATGATGTACCTTTCAAACCCTTTCAGTCTGGCCCAAATTGCAGGATCGACCAGGTAAATGACTCAAACTTCTGTTGGTGAAGCCAATCTTTTTTGGTTTCTAGGAATTAATGACATCTTGCTCTGCTGCACTGAAAACATTTTTTGTGCTGCCAACATCTCCTTTACACACCTAAACATTACCCATTTTTGGTCTTCAAACCAGAGGGCACATTGATCTGCATGTTCACTCTTTCTATTGGATAGGACGTCTTTATTGGCCACTCTTGATTGGTTCACTCAAATGTTGGTATGCACCAATACACCTCAGTCAGACGCCCCGGCTGCATAACAAAATACTTCTTATAAAGAAAGTAGTCCTTGTTTTTGGTCACAGCAGCATTCTCGTCTGACAGTCTGTCCATCGGCCAAGGACAAAGCAGGAGGCGAAGGAGGTGGACTGGAGAGAACCTTCGGCATTGGAAGGAGATACATACATATTGAAATGAGGCCCAGTTCTGTCAGAACAAGCTTTAAATACACTCCTGGGAAATTCACTCCTGGAGTATTCACGAGGAAGCAGCATGTGGGGATGGTTCTACATGCTAATGTTTTCAATGTATATAAATAGTTTGACTTTCCTCAGCGGACATCACATGCTCTAACGAATAACAATCAAAATACAACCACCAAAATGACGTACTGGCTAATGAGGGATAACGGGTCCATCTATCCGTGCTCCCAGCGGTCTCAGGGTGCTCTATGTACTGTTATTACTGTTAATCTTTATGATCCAGCTGTCTAGCAATTTAGTTCCAATAACACACCTCCTGGAAAATATGTGGTCCACATATCAGAGGTTTTCTGACACATCTTTAAGATCCTTAATGATTCGTTGTTGGTGGGCTTAGCCATACTATGGTATTATCTTAGTTTTTACATCCTCTACATCGCTGTACACGATTAAAAGGTTAGTAAAATGCCACATCTTAACTGCAATTAATCAGGGCCACATGTGTTCCCAGCTGACCTTTATCAGACTGGGCCACAGCCCTGCAGGGAAACAAGGACTCAAGTATACCGACCTTTCACCTCAAGATGCGTAACTCCCCAGGGGCTTTTACATTGGTGGCATTTACCGGATGACATTGATGAAGATGACAAAATCAGTTTTACAAAGTATCAAGTTTTACCAAGACAACATTCCTCATTTCACTGCCTCATGTTTTAAAACCTGGCAGCTGTTCTGGTTTGCTTTAATCACTTCCCTTGTTATTGTTGAAAATCCGGCAAAACATTTTAAATGTTTGCCAGACAGAATCTGCCTCAATTCATTATCTTAATTTTGTTGAATCTTCAATCAGACATCACTGAATTCCTAGTGTCGTGGATAAGACAAACAGCACACAAAGCATGCACGCAGTCCAGAGAACGTGATGTAGGTCAGTTGATGCCTCGCCTCCCCACAGGGGTCAGGTGAGGCCCCGTGCTGCCTCGCTGTGGTCGGCCTTGTCGTTGGCCACTCTCATATTGGCTTCGGTGTAGTCACCTTCACCTCGAGCGGCCACCATGCCGCCAGCCACGCCCTGAACAGCCACACCGCAACCGGCCACAACCCCACCCCCGCCAGCCACGCCCCCGTCAGCAACACCCCCGCCAGCCACGCCCCCGCCAGCCACGCCTTCACTGTCCTCACTTTAGTCGGCCCTGCTACAGTCAGCCACCCCTATGCCACCCCTTCTCTCCTGTATGCCATGGCGCAGTAAACCAGGACTCCATCAGCTGCTGTTCATAAGGGCAGGATCTGGTCATAGACTGATTGGGCCGCACCTCCATCAGCCATGCCTCCGACAGCGGAGCCTTGTCAAGCCCAGCTCAGCGGACCATAGCTCCAGCAGTCAACCCTCCATCAGTCACAATTTTATCAGATAGACCATCTGTCCCCAGCGGCAAATGTGGTACTGGGTTGCGAAGAAAGTATAAATAACTTTGAATTTTTATTTTTCACATTTTTATTGCTGCCTTGAAAAGTAACTCCCTTTTCAAGGCCGAATCAATGATTAAGCGTGCTTGTTCAACAACGGGCATCGGTTTAATTAATTTGAAATAGAACGGGCATTGAGATTGGCCGCCTGGTAACCAATCGTAGGCCACAACAAATCTCAACGTCTGCACGCTCTGTGCGTGATGCATGACCAATGCTGCTGGTCTTGACTTGGACTCAAATCTCTTTGGACACAGACTCGACAAGCCCTGCAAGAAAGTAAAACCCCTGATGTCACCATAGAGGCAAATCAAACACTATGCCTCGGCCACTCAATGGGTTTAATGCCTGTAACAAAACAAATGAACCCATCCTGACCTAGCAATGGCAACACAATTTGTATTAGCAGTGAACTCAGTCTACGCTTTAAGTAGTGCATGTTTCTGAAAATATGCAACAGCGAGTCCTGGTGGTCTATATTTTCTGACATAGTACCTTGGCATAAAAAAGGTTTGGGATCAGTCACTCCACCTTCAGCCTCTCCTCCATCAGTCACATCCCCATCAGTCATTCCTCCATCAGTAACACCCCCATCAGTCACTCCTCCATCAGTCACCCCTCCATCGGTCACTCCTCCATCAGTCACTCCTCCATCAGTAACACCCCCATCAGTCACTCCTCCATCAGTCACTCCTCCATCAGTCACCCTCCCATCAGTCACTCCTCCATCAGCCTCTCCTCCTCAGTCTCCTCCATCAGTCACTCTCCCATCAGTCACATCCCCATTAGTCACAACGTGTGTCCGTGCATCCGCCGTTGCTCCTCAGAGGTGAACGGTAGAGGGTAGAAAGCACCAAACTCCATGGAAAGGCACGAGTAAGACGTGTCCATGACTTTAGGAACATACGCCGGATTCGGCCGCAGCGACACCTTAGAGTCCCCAGAGCCAAACTGCATACACGACGAATGCACCGATAAAGCGTGTAGATCACCAACTCGTTTTGCTGAAACTAACGCCATGAGCAACGCCGTCTTAAGGGAAAGCGTTTTCGCGTCCACTTCCGACAATGGTTCAAAAGGAGGCCCCGATAAAGCCCCCAACACCAGTGGTAAATCCCACCCAGGTGATAGAGGCTTTGACACAGGGCGCAAACGACGTGCTCCCCGTAGGAAACGACAGACCAAGGGATGCTGTCCCACCGTCTTGCCGTTAATACCCACGTGACATGCTGATATGGCAGCGAGATACACCTTCAGCGTAGAAAACGCCCTCCCCTTGTCAAAGAGAGACTGTAGAAATATCAACACAGTATCAACAGAACACTGGAAGGGGACTTCATCAGTAGAAGTACACCAATCCTCAAAGACACGCCATTTAGCCTCATACACAGTACGCGTCGAAGGCGCCCTCGCGCTTTGGATGGTCATTATAACATTCTGTGGCAGGCCACATGACGTAAGATTCATCCTTTCACGGGCCAAGCCCAGAGAGCCAGACGTTCTGGGTGGGGATGAAAAATTTCCCCCCGAGCCTGGGACAACAGATCCCTGCGCAGCGGGAGTTGCAGCGGTTGTGAATAAAGCATTTGCGTTATCTCCGCCAACCACTGTTTCTGAGGCCAATTCGGCGCTACCAGAATAGCAATTAGACCCTCGGTCCTTACTCTGTCTAATGTCGGGGTTATCAGAGCCAACGGGGGAAATGCGTAAAGGAGTGTGCGCGGCCACGCATGCGCCAATGCGTCCACCCCGAGCGGAGCCTCTGGATCGTTCAGAGAGAAGAACAGGGGACATTGTGTGTTCTCCCTGGAGGCAAACAGGCACCCGTAGCGGTTCCGAATCAGTTCCATCACCTCCCGGTGAAGTCTCCACTCTCCATAACGAGGGTGCCCTCGTGAGAGTAAATCCGCGCCGTGGTTCATCACTCCAGGCACATGCGTTGCCCTGAGTGAGAGTAGATTGGCGCTGCTCCAGAGGATCAGTTTGTGTGCCAGTCTGTGTAGTTGAGGGGAGCGCAAGCCTCCCTGCTTGTTGATGTAGGCCACTACCGTCGTATTGTCTGTCCTTACCAGAACATGAGCGCCTGTTACATACGGCAGAAAATGTCTCAGCGCCAGGAACACTGCCATAAGTTCGAGAACATTGATGTGAACAGAGCGCAGTTCTGATCTCCATCGTCCGTTCACCGATCGCCCTTCGTGGGTGGCACCCCACCCCCATAGAGACGCGTCGGTGGTAACCACCTTCCTCGCACATATCGTGCCAAGTTGCACGCCTTGTGTAAGGAAATACGGATGTTTCCACTGACGAAGCGCCAGCGTGCAGTCTACTGGAACACATATGCGGCGGTGTGCATGAACTCGTGGGTCCAGACCGAGACTCGACACCCAGCGTTGAAAACCCCTCATATACAGCCTGCCAAGGGGAACCGCCATCAGAGCTGACGCCATCAGACCCAATAATCTGTGGCAATCCCTCAGTGTGACATAATTTCCCCTGCGAAACAAAGCGAGACATGCATGTATCGCCTTCACTCTGTCCGGAGTTAGTTGAGCACTCATTGTGACTGAGTCCAGAGACAGCCCGATGAAAGTTATTGACTGGGAAGGGGTCAGTACACTTTTCTTCAAGTTGAACCTGAACCCCAGCGATGACAAGTGTGCCATCGTGTGTTCCGTATGAGCAATTGCCTCCTGTGCTGACCTCGCAGCCAGGAGGAAGTCGTCTATAAAGGTTGCCAGACGAATCCCTTTCGTACTGAGTGGACCTAACGCGGCCTCTGTGCATTTCACAAAGACTCGCGGGCTTAGTGACAGACCGAAAGGAAGAACCGAAAACTCGTAAATCACCCCTTGAAAGGCAAATCTGAGATACTTTCTGTGCGGGGGGTAGATTCGGATATGGTAATATGCGTCGGCCAGGTCCAGGGTGGTGAACCAATCGCCTGGACGTACGAACCTCAGCAGTGCTGAATGTGTCAACATCCGAAATCTGTATCGTCTGAGATGCGTATTCAACGCCCTCAGATCCAATATAGGTCTCATGCCCCCTCCCTTTTTCTTTATTATGAAATATCTTGAGTAGAACCCGCTCATTGCTTGAGCTGGTGGAACCAGTTGAATGGCGCGTTTCTCCAGTAGAGACTTTATCTCTGCTGCAAGAAAGTGAGCCGCTTCCCCCACTGCCTGCGAGTGTATTAATCTCGAGAAACTCGGAGGGGAATGCATAAACTGGATTCTGTACCCTTTTTCTATGGTTTTCAGAATCCATTCTGATTTCACAATTGGCCGCCAGTGCTGCATTCGCTGTGCGAGTGAGCCCACTGCCGGCGCCGGCGCCACAGGTGGAGCAACGCCGCCCGCTTGTGGCAGGGAGCGTTGCGTCCCCCTGTTTATAGCCTGCTCCGACAAAGAGCTCATGGCTTATTTTTTGTCTTTTTTTCAAAAGCAGTGCCCTCGGCCCTCGGCCTGGATGCACTAGGGGGTAAAATTTTATTGCTGAAAACATGTGTGTGTTTTCGACAGTGGAGGGGTTCTGGAACTGCAAACTGTCCTGAGTCGCAACGGCAGACCCTTCGGACATACCCCTTTGCTGTGGGAGAGGAGCGTGCGTCTGGCAGACACGTTTTCCCTCTCCCGGCAGCGAGCTAGGCGGACTGCTTAGGCCTCTTGCCCGGGCGTGGGCGAAGTGGCGCTGGCTTGCCTCCACGCTGATCCACTGGTGCAGCTGGTTTGTTGGCCCACGCAGCCCCAGCCTCAGTCTTGGGTTGAGGTGGAGGTCTGGGGTGCGAACCAGGGCGTCTCGCAATCCTGTAGGTCGGCGGTGGCCTCGCCGCCGCCTGTGCAAAGGATGGCCGAGAAGTCGGAGCGGGAGGAGGCTGCGTCTTCCTGGGCATGCAGGTCTGCAGAGCCTCCCCCTCCCGTTTCTTTTCCTCACAGCGGCGTTGCATGGTGGTCATAGCGGGGCCGAACAAGCCCTTTGGATCCACCGCGACATCGAGGAGCTGTACTTTCTCGCGGTGAGAGAGGCTGGATAAATTGAGCCAACGTGCTCTCTCCTGCGCCACCATGGTGCCCATAGCCCTTCCAGAAGCCTGCACGGTGCACCGGTGAAGACGGAGGCATAGGCCGGTCACGACACACATCTCGTCCCAGAGTTTGCGGTCCATGACACCCGATCCTGACATCTCGTCCTGTAGCTCCGCCTGATACGCCATCAGCATGGACGACGCATTGAGGGCCCGCACACCAAGAGCAACAGACTTGTATGCCTTGTCGGTCATAGAAGACTGGAAAAGACTGGTGCGGACGATGTGGACAGGGCCTTCTGACCCGGGTGGAGATGTTGAGCGACCAGCGGTTCCACAAGTGGTAACTTGAACAGACCTCTTTCCTCCATGTCCACGCATTCCAGCGCGGCTCCCCCCTGGATCGGGCTCTTCGATGAGAAAGGCTGCGACCAGGTGCGGGTAGCCTCTTCCACACACTCGGGGAACAAGGGGAGAAGTTGCCTCTCCGCGCTTTTCACCCGAGGTCGTACCGGGAACCGGTCTTTTCGGGCGGAGCGTTGGGCCAAGGAATTTCCAGCTTGGCGGCAGCGCGCCTGCACACATCATGTAGGCTCGTGCCGATAGTCGGGGAACCGCTGTCATCGCCTCTCGCACCCTCTGGGTGCAGGTCAAGCAGGGTTCCTCGCAATCCAGCCTCTTCGACCGGCTGGAACGGGTCGGCGCCGTCCTCTTCAAAGAGGATCGCTTCGTCCGAGCCATCGACCGAGTCCAGTTCATCGTGGGCCTCGCAGCCCCCCAGGCATTCGGACTCGGTCATCCCCCTTAGGTCTTCTTGCTCCATCCTTTCACCCCAGTCGGTGCTCGCGTCCGCTGTGGCTACTTGGATATGGTCGCTAGGAAGGGGGGCCCCCGACAGCAACGGGTCATCGTCTGTCAGGCTAACATGGCGAGCTAGCCGATGTCGGAGACTTTTCATAGGGAGCCGTGCGCAGTGGTCGCAGGTACCCATGGGAGCCAGTGCTTCTCGGGCATGTCTCAGCCCGAGGCACTCATTGCAGATGAGGTGGGTATCTCTCTCTGAGATATGGTTCCCACAAAAGCACACCCGTCCAGGCTTCCCATCCACCGTGTCAGGAGGGGGAGAAGCCATGGCTTAACTGCAGTTTGGAGACTGGCCAGTTGTATTTTTATTTATTGCAGCTTTGCAGCTGATTCGGTTTAGCTTTCCAGCTAGACGGAGTTAGCTTTGCAGCTAGACGTTCCCGGTGACTAATGTTTGGATACAAGCTAGTCACTGTAGAAGCGAGTAACCACTGTTTGGAAACAGGCTGGTTAAAGATAGATGTTTGGTGACAAGCCTATCCGTCGACAACCGCTTAGTAGGCACTAGCGCCCGGCGAGCGAGTGGTAAGCTCACTCTGTGGACAGTAGCATAGAACCTCGGCACTTAGCAGTATCGTCAACAATTACTTCTGAGCGAGAAGAGGTAATTGAATGACGCTGTACGCACGGTCAGATACTTATATAGGGGGCTGACCCGGGGTGCGTCAGACGTGGCCAGCCAATCACGGCTGGCGTAGTGATAAAGTGCTTCTGAGGGATACGCGGGGAGGCGTACCCATATGTGAGATACCTCACGATTGCTTGAAAGAGAACTCAACACTGTTAATCACAGGTGCAACACCACTCGCCATATCTGCATCTGATATAGAAACGATGAAAGACGGAATTATTTGAGTTAAAATAACGAGTTATAGAATATGACCATGGGGCAGAATTCTTTACGACCATATAGGCGTCTTTTAGCACGGATTGCAATTCTTGTTGCAGCGTACAGGGTTATGCGATAAACATACGGAGGAACGCGGTGCCTGAGCTATCCTTCCCCACATTGCATGACACGTTAAACTCAACTAGAATTGCCACCATCATCCAAAATTTGATGTCAACAAACCAAAAACAGTCGGCAAGCTACAGAAACTGTTAATGTGAAATTGACATTATAAAGAATAGACTTGGAGCCATGATTTACTGAGGAACTATTTTTTTGGGAGCATGCTTTTGCAAGTAGTTCGCTGCCCCACCTGCCCATATGGACGTCCCGAGCCTGATCAGTAGTGTTCTTACACCCCTGAGTGTGATGCATAGCAGCTGAAACAGAAAGGTTGAGGTCAGGAAAAAAGAGCGGGGAAATGTTCCTATGCGCGGCAAGATCTATTCCTCCTCTGTCATTGGCTGCAATTTGATGAGAGGGCCCTTGGCCATATGGAAAATGAATGACTCGCAAAACAAACTATTGCAGTGGCCAGGAATAGCTGAGTTTATATGAGAGATTGTGTGTAGATTGTGAAGATTGTTGATCATAAAAGTGTGTTTGGAGGTGGAATGGGTTGTTGAGCTGAAGGCAGGAAAGTCAGTGGCAGTTGATTTCAGTATCCACCTGTGTAAAGCAGCAACAGCGCGGCCCAGAGGGGGAACGAGAACAACAGCAAAACCTTTAGATTTAATTTGATTGATTCTGTTGAGCACCAAGAACTGGGGCACGCTGGTCGAAAAACTGTTTATTATACAATACAATCTATTAAGTCATTAGTTACTTGCCGGTGAATGCATGTGAATATCTTTGCAACAATGTGGATTTATTGTATGGCTAAGAGGATTGTAGGGTTATAATAAACCAAACACAGCCAGATGCCAATTATAACTAATGTATTAGTACTAAATCATTTAAATAAGTCAGTGTCACCCTCCGAGTCCAATGACAACCAAATGAACTAGGACTGCGAGCTGTCCCCCAAGGTATTCAATGCCCCGCACCGCCTATCCCAGAAGCCTACCTTTACAAGCGAATCATGGCTGGTCATTACTCATCGACGCATCTATGCCTCCGTGGGGCGGGGCTTTTACCCAAACACACACACTCAGACAGAAAGAAAGACACACAAACAGAGACAGACACACACACACACACACACACACACACACACACACTCGTGCACACATACACACAAGTGTGCATTGAGCAGTTTCTGTAATTGTCACTGTGGCGTCATTGAATGAGATATCAACACAATACTCTTTACACATGTTGGGGGAGGTGTCCTCTCTGTGTTCCTGGCAAGTTTCGAGTTCCTTCTGACACAGACTTGTATTGGAAATGGAGCATTAGCGTGTAATAAACAATGTGTAGTTACACACGTGTTACGACCATATAGGTGCTGCTGGATGTACCTAGGTGCAGACAAAAAACAAAAGGCGACAGAGCCTTCGCTGTGGCCGCTCCTAATCTTTGGAACAGTCTCCCCCTGAGTCTGAGAACTGCCCAGTCTATCGACCAGTTCAAAACGCAACTAAAGACTCACTTTTTTACATTGGCGTTTAATACAGATTAAGATTTTATTTTATCTTATTCATTGTTGTTGCTAATATGCAATTTTAAGCCTTCTTGTTTTTTGTTTTGTTTTTATATTGTATTTGTGTACAGCACTTTGGTCAACTACTGTTGTTTTAAAATGTGCTATATAAATAAACTTGACTTGACTTGACTTAAAGGTCCCATGACATGCTATTTTATGTATTCTTTAATATAGGTATTAGTGGGCAACTAACACAGTATTCAAAGACGTTCCCGAAATTCAGCCGTGGTGCAGAGTTACAGCCACTCCGAGCCAGTCGCACATTGAGCTTCCCCCAAATGCGCTGTTTTGGTGTCTGTAGCTATAATGCAAATGAGGAGGAGCGAGGCGGGTCAAGGAGGAGGGTGGGGGTGTGGCCCTGAGCAGCTTGCAGCCACGGTACCATGCGCTCTGTTTACAGTGGATGTATCGCAATGGCGAGGCGCACACAGCCTTTAGCCGTGTTCTGTAAATATTCTAGAACACACGGGAGTCACTCATAAGTCAGCCATTTCGATTTCTTTCAGAATTCCAATTATAACTGAGTGAGGCATGTCCATAGAGCATGTGTACGAAGCTTTGGTTAATTTGATGTCTTGGTTAATTCTGAGAAAATTTTTGAAGTGTC
Source organism: Gadus macrocephalus (assembly GCF_031168955.1). NCBI lineage: Eukaryota > Metazoa > Chordata > Actinopteri > Gadiformes > Gadidae > Gadus > Gadus macrocephalus. Next base: position 20,909,608 of record NC_082389.1, on the reverse strand, counting down.
ATGTGACACACTTATATACTATATGGTGATGTTTGTATATGTACGGAGCGGCCTGGGGCACTGAGAGCTCAGCACACCAGGTAGCCGGGGGAGTCCCTGTCATCTAATCAAGAGCGCTTCCAGGTGGCCGCGGCACACAGGTACACAGAGGACAAGGGGACCTAGCGTGGACCCACCAGGAAATCATGATTAGCATTTATTTTTCGCAAGCAACCTTATTCCGAAATTGGAAAATGCTAATATAAGTGGTTAAGTGCTTTGTGTTGCCCTAGGGCAGGGGTCGGCAACCTTTTGTATCAAAAGAGCCATTTTGGCCCATCTCCCGCAAAAAAAAATTTTTTGGAGCCGCAAACTTTTTAATTCACCCCCTCCCCCCTCTGGAGACGCTAACGCTGCGCACCGCACAGACATTTTTTGTGACACTCTGTAAAAAAAAAAAAATAACTTTAATGCTGTAAACCCTTCTCGCTCAGTATTCGTTCGTGCAATTGGCTGTCAACGGTGGATGCTGCTGATTGGCGGCTCACTGGCATGTCCCGCCTCCTGCCAATGGCAGCATCTAGGCTACTTCCTGATGCCAGATGCCAGTTAAAGATTTAACTCCTACTGGGATTAGCCACCTGCAAATCAACGAAGCTTTGTCATTCACTCCCCCCCTCACGGTAGCGCAATTGCGCATTCATTGCGACCTCTCGTTTAGTTGACGATATATATAAAAATATATATATAATTATTATTATTATTTTTTTTTTTTTTTAAGAAAACTGCAGGGAGCCACGGCTGAGGGGCTAAAGAGCCGCATGCGGCTCCGGAGCCGCAGGTTGCCGACCCCTGCCCTAGGGGTTATAGAACCGTTCGGAAGGGGGAGATTGTTCTGTTTTTTTTTTTTTTTTTGTTAGATCCTAGTCTTAGTTTTAGAAGAGAGAGCGATCTAAGAGAGAGAGAGCCGGAACGTTTTCTTTCTGTTAACTTAATACGCCAGATCATGAGCATATATTTGACATAATTGAAATTTGTTCACCATAGGCAAAAATAAATGTAAATAAATAAATAAAGGAAAGACAATCACCGGTAACAGAGGCTGGTACCAACGCATCGGTAACAGAGGCTGGTACCAACGCAGACGGGCAGCCAATGGCAGCCAAACGCTGCTCATTAGCACCGCCTCCGCAGCTCTGGGGGACGTCTCTAGAGAGCACCGGAGCTGTGATTACAATCTTCTTGTGCCGATGTTTGCAAAAGGGAAGCACATCCTCTCGAGGGGTACGGTATTGTTCTTAACACGCAACGATCAGGGTTCGTAGGCGGGGGAATAGGTCCGTTCCGAGGATTCTCCCGGTGGCCATTAGTGCCCCACTCCGCCCCTGGTTCTGACAGTATGGTTTTTATGTAGGCTAGAGATAATATAATGGAATAAATATGGAAAAGATATAATAAATTAGTATGGTAGTCAATTCGTTTTGCAACATGACGTAAATACAGTAGGCTTTAATGCACCGGTCAGGCTGGACAATTATTCATGGAGGACTAGATGCTAGATACTGGATATGATTAAATAGGATTTTGCAGATAAGTTGAAGTAAACAAAGTGCTCTGCTGTGCTATCCTTTATTTAGACAGAGCTATCTCCACCTATTTCGCACATTATATCAATGTCTTTCCAATGTTCAACTATATCCTTTCTGACTTTTATCCACCACTTTTATCCAAGTGTTGTCTGAAATGCTTTTCCCCTAGGTTCTCTCGCCCTCTGTACTGCGCTGTTCTCAATCTATCAATCTAATGGCCTAAATCTAATACTTGTCCCCAAGTCACAAAAGTAGCCCGAAGTCAAACGTTTCCATAACCGTTTTCAGTAGAACGTTGACCTTCACATTTACGGAGGAAGTAAAACCGAAGAACACCACACCATTGAGCAAATCCATCTGTGATTAATGTGTCTTTAAAGCTGCCAGGCCGAACAAAACATCTGACCCATTTCCAACAAATTACTCACCCTGTACAAAAGCCTAAGCTGTGTTCACGACTCCTTGTGTACGACAACACAGAGACGCCTAAGCTTCTATTCTCCATCCCCTAGGGGAGGGCTAATCTATATATATATTGGGGACGGGGGACGCTGTCCCTGTCAGGCTGGAGGTAAAGCGGGATTCACAGAGACTCATTGAACAGGTGATGGGAGCTCTCCCTCACTGAGGGCTGTTAGTACGGAGGCCAGAAGAAGAAAGAGTCCAGAAATAAACGTGTGCGGAGCCCATAAATACATTAACAGCAGAATGCAGTGGGGTACCCCAACAAATTCCCCCGACCCCTCCACCAATGACACTTTCACCGGCCAAATACCCCCCCCCCCCCCCCCTGTGTCCCAACAAGGGCCTCATGCTGACAGACAGACTGAATGACGACCCAGCGGCCTCCACCTTCACCACCGGCTGGGGTGGGCCTGAACTGAAGAGAACACAAGGTCGGACAGGGATGACTTTTCAAGCCGGGAGAGATGAGAGTGAGTGAGAGAATATGAGAGAGATGGGAAGACGAGAGGAAGAGAGAGGAAGAGAGAGAGAGCAGATGGAAGGTAAAGAGTGATGCGATCTATCAATCAAAGCGATGGTGGTTGAGATAAGGGCCTCATGGAGCTCCAGCCGGCAGACCGCGGCAGGCGGCTGCAGGAACAACACAATAAACAGGGAGTGTTTGAAAGTGTCCCTCGAGCGGAACAGGCAGTATCGTGTCTGAGACACTCCTCTGTGGGGGAGGCGACCATTCTTGCTGACACAGAAGAAAATGTTTGGCGATACAGAAACAAACTTTAGGTCACGGTAAAGGGTGAAGCGGCAATGTTTTGTCTTTATATTGTATTGTTTGACATCTGTTCATGCATTATGCAGCATAAAGGTTAGAACAAAAAGTAGATCCTTTGAATATTATATATTAGATTATATACATTGCAATAATAATCAACAATTATTCGCCGACAAGTATTCGTTGAGTTGTTTTAGTATATACTACATGGCAACACTCCAAAAATTAAAAAGATAACACTTTTTGCCAGGATTTATTTGTTTTATTAGCGGTTCATTTGTTTTTATTAGCGTGACTTGACAACCGCCACGCAATATGCTGAGTTTGAGATCTCAATCATGGGATATTGTATCCCGAGATAGCGAACCAATCATATTGCGCTATCTTAGGAGGTTCATTTGTAGTATATGCTAATATATATTATCATTCATCTGAAACTTAAACATAGTCTACTATTTCCTCTCTTAAGTCAAAAGACAAACATAAAGAAAATGTTGTGGGCCTGAGGTGGGCTGTCAGGGCATCATGCAGACACACGGGGTGTGGGGGAGTGGGTGGAGCCTACCTGGAGAGGAGGCTTCACCTGTAGAAGAAGTGGGGTCTACTGAGGAGCTGGGGCGAGAAGGAGAAGGAGAAGCTAGAGGAGGGAGATGAACCCTGAACTAGAGGCCAAACCCCTACTACTGATGTCTTCTGATGTCCTCTATGAGCCTCCGAGATTCAGCAAGCTGTTCTGTATACATCCTCCTACACCCACACATCTTTACCTTGATAGAAATAAGGCCATCTCTGTCGCTGCTGGACACGCAGGGGGACAGGTCATCCTGCATTCCTACAGCACATGGGCTGCTTAATAACATCGACCTTCTGAGGGATGACTCACGAATTGACCTTATATTTAATTATTGCATCAAGACATGAAAGTATGAATGCTCATTGAGTCAGGGTGCCCGGGCTGGCCTCCACACTCCAGCGGTCGACCTGAGGGTCTCCTCCAGATGGCGTTCACTGTCTCCGTCTCGAAGGTGCCCTATATTCAACACGCAGCAGGACGGTTCTGTGATAGCATGCTTTAGAATCACTTTGCGATGCTTCAGAGTTTCTTCTTCCTGGTTTGAATGCTGATCACAGACTCAACACCGCCTCAATCCATCAAACTGAACGGCCGGCCAATCGGATTCGCCGAGGACTCCTTGTTATTGAGCTGCAGGCGGCTGAATTACAAAACCACTGTTGCCAGGTGGCTGGGGAGGCCCCCAGGGAGACAGGTGGCTGGGACGCTTTGAGAGAGAGGAGACAGCAGTGATAACATCACTGTCAACATGTCGCAACACAACAGATCCAAAAGGATCGGTCAGCGTTTGGACTCCACACCTTTCTTTCGAAGAAACCACAAGGCGAGTAAAACGAATTCAAACCGAATGATTGTGGGGGATCTGGGTGTCATGGCTGACTGCGGGTTTCCCCAAGACCACCCAGCAGGGCTGAGCTTTGGAAAACATACATCTGAGGCAGGCTTCACCAGAAGATCTAGCCTCCAGGGATCTGTTTGAGAGCAAATGTAGCGCAGATTCCATGTGCTACATACACTAGTGGATTTCTGCCATGGATTGTTTGCCAATAAAACTCAAAAATGAAATACATGTAGGTCTAATATAGGTCTGAAAATCCAAAGTCAATTCTGGCTGTCTCCGAGGGCGTAGCTGGCTGCCATACCACCGCACAAGCTGCCTATCGACTCCACAGGTCTGCTGGGGCAGCCATTAAGCTGTGATAAGATGTGGGAGATGGGCGCGGCTCGTAACACGAGGAGCGCATCGGACCTCCGAGGCTGACCTCTGGATCGGAACATGTCCACCTGCTTCAAGATGAATAGTGTGTCCGTAATGAGTGACTACGTCATTCACCAGGTCTTTTATATCCAATAGTTATATAGAAAAACCGCTAGGTCAAGGACCTGCTCTGAAATGACAGCCCCACAGTGATCAGCGTCCCTCGGGGCGTGTTAACAATGCAGTGGCAGAGTGGGACACACACGCACAACATACTGCGACTGTGTAGGCCTGCTATGGGTCAGGGTTGCTTCGTAGGTGGTGGAGGTCGAATACCAAACGGGCATTATTTTCTGGTCTGTAACAACGGGAAGCTTCCCAGCGTGGCGCCATCACACTGGGTCGCCTATCAGTGATGGGCTAACCTTTACATCGTATGAGACACCCTGTGAAGATCAATACTTCTACTTCCACATTATGTTTGATTACCCCTGGGAACCAGATCCCGTAATCATCTACAGGCATTATTACAGAACCCTATAGATAGTTGGCAGTGTTATTATAGGCCAACAACTTTGCTAACTTCAACAGAAACTCGACGACAGAACACCACAGCAGCAAACAACTTTCAAGTCACAAACAAAAATAACTTTATAATGAACGATTCATTAGTCTCCAACAAGAGGACACTTCACTGTAACAGAATTTACTGAACAAGAAACAAACGGGAGGTGAATGCCTATTTAATTCTGAAATAACTTGATACCAAGGGATTACAAAAATGAACACATTTCCATTTAGGGCAATGCATGACAGAGAAGCTAAATATTCAAGGGATTTTTAAAGTTCAAATCTTTATTAAATGTCAAACTACAATGTATTGTAGGCTTATGTATTGTAGACCTACGACTTGTACAGCAAAATCTGTCTCAACTCTAAGCACCAGTGAATGAAATGTGCCAATGTTTGGTGGTCTGTTCTGAGGACCTTCAGACCTATCAATCTACTTTGTGCATCTTTCATCAACACCCTTACTCCGTTGTATTCAATGATCAGCTTTAGATGAGGTGACATGTTCATTAATAGCTTTATTAAAAATTGACTAAAAGCTGTTGAAACCATATCAACTCGGCCAGAAGGATTCGCAATTATGCAGGAGATTGTCAGTCATAAGTTACACACCAGCGGCTGAAGTGCGCCATCTCCTGGCTGAGAAGGGAACATCACTTTGTCCCAAACTGAATCATCAAGTTCGACAACAGATATATTCAGGATACATCCAACCATAAAATTGACAGAAAACTTATCAGTGGACAGAAGCCAAAACAACAGAATTAAGGTAGAATATTTTATTCTCATATATTTTACGGAATAACATACAAAGCCTTTCTACCCTACAGAAATGCCCATAAGACACTCCCCCAACGCCCCTCCAAAAACAGATGTGCACACCCCCCCCCTCCCAATGCACAACTGGAGTAACAAGAAGTCCAACAGTTACATGGCGGGTGACTGGTCTCGAGATGAGGGAGTAAACTCATGGTCCAAAACAGACCAGGATGGGGGCCAATGTGGAAGAAAAGTATTACTGCAGCTTCACGTGAAATGTCTTCATATTAAAAAAAAGACAAAAGAGTCATAAATGAATACATTAATAATAGAGAAGCAACCACACTCTGCCTACTGTGGAATTAAACTGAGCTGCCACCAAGGCAGCGAATTTGCAAGAAGAAAAAAAAGAGATGAGTTTGTTAGGATGAAAGCAAAATTAGAAACTTTACGTCTTCATTTATCACAGGAGAAAAAAGGACGTAATCAGTAATGTGCAACAATAATTTAAGTTTACATAACAGTTTATAAAAAAAGAAAGAAAAAAAGAATCTACTCGTCATCTCTTGCAAAGCTGCTCTATGGAATGATATATTCAGCCCGTTATCGGAGCGAAACAAAACACTGACCAAACAAAACAACCAGCGGGGGCCTTGGGGAACATACAAATACAAATGGTATTGTAAGACAGACATTGTGGAGAGCTGAGCTAGGTCCAAACTGTATATTTTTATCTGTAAAATAAATCTTTTTTTGCATTATGAAATGTAGGAGGGAAGTTTTGATAGCTTTTGCTGGGCTACAAAATTTTAGTAGGCCAGTTGTAGATCAAACATCTACAACCCAGGGTCTTGGATCCAGAGCTCCAAACGGCTGGCAGTAACACCGCAGGCTGAGCATCTAGTCAGAAGAGCAGGTATTAAACATTGCTTGTATTTCTGCTCTGGAGCAACCAAAGTTTGTTGCAATTCATCAAGGGCCAATTTGTTTTAGCCCAAAACTAAAACGTTGGTGAAACATTTAGTTTTGCATGATTAGAAGTGAATAACACCTTTGGGATAACCCGGGACTTTAAGATTTGCCCGTAAGTGTCAACACAGCGCTTACAACGGAGGCTGAGGTCTTGAGTCACGCTGAATTACCATCTGGTTCACTTCGTTTGTGAAGAAACTCTCAGCTCCATTTTAAATCTGAGCCGTGGTAAATGAGTAGTTCTGTTGAGTATGAACTCCCGGTTGATTCAACCGTTTATCACGCTTCCTGAAGACCAAACGGTCACACTGTACTGCCTCAAACCCATGATTGATGGAAAGAAGACAAAAACAAACTAAAACCAATTCTTTTAAGTTATTAAATTTAATTTTTTTCCTTTGGGGGGGACGTAAAGACGATCTTGTTTGCTCACACAACTACATGTGAAACACCAGAAGAAAGAAACGGTTAACCTGCACAATAAAAACAGAAATCCAACAGTTCACAGTCCAGAAAGGTGCTATTTGAAAGAGTTTCTCAGGGGCTTGAGAAAGGCTTTGTCAGAGCAGACGCATCCTACAAGTCAAACATCTTCTGCGTTCCGCCCAGTTGACACCTCAAGACGTCAGGACATTTTGTATTTTTCTTTTTAAGTCGTTATGTTACCGAATGGAGAATCTTTCCAAGAACAGGTGCTGTCTCCCCAGACAACACCATAGTAAAGGGGGGAATCTCCTTCCATCCAGGGGGGGCTTCCCCTCGTTGGGTTCGACGCTGGTCCTCTGGGCCTCCATCCACTCCGCTGGCAGCATCAGAGCCTACAGCACTCCCCTCCTTCGTCATCCCCTCTCTGTCCCTTTATATAAAACCATCTCCATCTCTCCGTCCTCAGACCATGTAGGAGTTCTGGTTCTTCAGCTTGTCCAGCTCTTTGCTCTGCTGCCTCAGGAACAAGATCCTGGGTGATAAGGACAGGAGGCACACGGGTCAATGGAGCTCATTCAAACCCATGTTACATCATTCCCTGATCAACGAACCCATGCATGTTAAACGTTACCCAATCATTCCATGTTATAGGTTAATGAATCATTAAACCCTGATGTTTTAGGTTATGGAATCCTGAACCCCCTTGGTTTTATGTGGTGTATAGTGACCCCTCACCTCTGCTCCCTCAGCGTGGCCTGGATCTCACACACCCTGACCAGAGAGCGCAGGTTCTTCAGCTCGGTGCAGATCTCAGACATGTACAAGCTCCCCATGTTGTGGAAGTCCTCGCGCAGCCTAGCCGCCTGCGAGACAGAAAACGTTGCTGACCTTGACATTCATTAAGAAGACAGTGAAGCACCTCAACTATCACAATGAGGGCAGGAAAACAAAACGTATCCCCACTCCTGCTACAGAACTGGATGAACTGTGGACACATCACAATAACAACTGTCCAGAGCTGTCCACTGCCCTGAACTCAACGAGAACCCACTTGAACAGGGACATGACCTTCCATCAAGTCATTACAACTGTCTTTTTAAGTCTGCAATAGTTTCCACCTCATATTGAAAGTCCTTCTGGGGCCAACCCCAATTCCACTGGCCTTGCAGTAGTTTACCCTTCTTCTACCGTTGTAGAGACAGCATTAAACACTTGAAGCATGTTATAGCCATTTGGGACTTTTTGAAATGGGGGACATTCCGGTATAATTGCGTTTTACTTGGACAATTTGACCTGTAATATGCCCCTCAAATCATTTAACACGGCACAAATTAGATTTTGGATGTCTTACCCGTCTGTCTATTACTAATCTCAGAAACCATTCATCTTTACCACGAGTCATCACCAGGGACAATGGGCCATGTTTCTAGACTCCCAGCAGAGCCTGAGCAGATACCTGATGTGGCTAAAGCAGAAGGGGCCCATATAGTCTCACCAGGTAGGAATAAGAAGTGTCTTTATGTAAAACCATGTCATTTTAGGAACATGCTGGAGCAGGTATAGGAGAGGGGATGTTTTAAATTAAAGTGCAAACCTATGGACTGGAAGCTGTCATCTTGGAGCAGCGAGGCCCTTTGCTTGGTGAGACCATAAGGATAAAACTCACGGCCAATCACATTGAAGAAGTCATGACGCATTAAATGAGCGCTGCCATTTCCAAGCCACACCTACTCTGTGAAAGGCACTAATACCTATTTGGCTTTTATCATGGTTATTCAGTCCATTTTAGATATCATTGTTTCTACTGCACCGTCACTGATACTTTTCTCAGGCCTCACTTTCCTTCGTTTGTGGAGTTCTACAGTGTGATTAGAGAAACCCAATGTGACAGACTCCAGATCAGCACCGTCTGACCGCAGACACCCTGTCCTATCCTGACCACTGCGACAGCCTCCAGATCAGCACCGTCCCACCCTGTCCTATCCTGACCACTGCGACAGCCTCCAGATCAGCACCGTCTCACCCTGTCCTATCCTGACCACTATGACAGCCTCCAGATCAGCACCGTCTCACCCTGTCCTATCCCGACCACCGTGACAGCCTCCAGATCAGCACCGTCTCACCCTGTCCTATCCTGACCACCGTGACAGCCTCCAGATCAGCACCGTCTCACCCTGTCCTATCCTGACCACCGTGACAGCCTCCAGATCAGCACCGTCTCACCCTGTCCTATCCTGACCACCGTGACAGCCTCCAGATCAGCACCGTCTCACCCTGTCCTATCCTGACCACCGTGACAGCCTCCAGATCAGCACCGTCTCACCCTGTCCTATCCTGACCACCGCAACCATCTGCCGAGGTCTCACCTGCTTCTCCGTGTGTTCGCCCGGCCACCCCTGGACATGCCTGATGAGGTTCTCATCAAAGTGGGTGGCCAGGGAGGGGGTGAAGGAGCCCGGGGCGCTGGGCTGTGATTGGCTGGCCCCACTAGAGGAGGTGGAGGAGGCGGCCGCCATGCCGGCTCCACATGCGTTTGGTCCAGGGGACGGATTCTCCTGGCTGAAGGGGGAAGTGAATTAGTTTGGAGCCATTCTACAATGAGAAAAGGGAGGTTTACTGCTTTAGCTCTGAGTTTCACCAATGGAGATAGGCGGACCCTAAATGGTACTTCGAAGGATTTCAGGGGGTATATAAAAAATTGATATATATTTATAGATATAAATCTATTACATAAAGAATAACGAGAAAGGAGAAGCTGCAGATTCTCGATTTTAGCTGCATAGAGCTCGTAAATCCGCCCCTTCTGGGAGACCCCCATGGGACCCATGCAGTGTTTCCCCCAGCACTGTATGGTTAAGGCGGCTCTTCTTAACAACAATAGGGTCCCGCAATGAGTGCATGTATGCATGTGTATACATATATAATTTTTTTTAAATTATTATTATGCTTTAAGAAAACATACTTCCATCAGGTACAAAAAATAAAGAAAAATAATGCATCGTGATACTGTTCAAAACAATAGTCGTTAGAACTGAAACCCTCACCGAAGACCGCAGGGCTACGAGACAAAGCAGCCTCACACAAAACCATTATCAAACTTCTTCGCAATTTTTTTTGTTTTCTTTCCATGAAAAATTCTAATTTTAATCCACAAACAACACGTGTAATCCAGGGCATATAAAGACTGGGCCCAGAAAATAATTACTTCCTCTCCATTGAAACCCATTCATATTTTCATAGGTCCCAAGGGGGTCTACCGGAAGGGGCGGACTTACGAGCTCTAAAGCTAGAACAGAAACATGGCCGTCAGTCATGGGGTTTATTTGCACACTCTGCCTCTCTGGCTTGGTGTTCTTTTAGGGGAGGAGCCAGAAGTCACGTGTGACAAGTGAAAGCAGTGTCCTATTAGGAAGCCATCCTGATTGTTTTTAGAGTCAACTTTTCAACTTCAGGAGATCCCAAGAAGAAATGCAAATGCCTCACAAAAGTTTCATCTCCCTAAAATGTTTAGTTGTAGAAGGGGTAAAAAATATAGCCTGGCTCCGGCCTGCCAAGTACTGCTGCTCAATTTAAATTTCCCTTCAGTACAACGCCTGGGTCTGCGGTATGTTAGTGGGTTTTCTCCGTCCAAATTTTGTGCAACCAATTAGCGAACAGAGTGGCGGAGTGGCTTAGAACAATGACGTTAAAGTCAGCTCTCGTTGACGGACATCTTCACGCACGGTGTTTGTTTACAGCCTGCGCACAACGTGATTCCCGGCCAAACGTTAGCGATTGATTATGGCAGATCCGGAGTGGCACTGGGCAGTTCCAATAGTTTTAAACTTCAACAGACACGCGCCTTCAAGTGAGCTAACGTTTGTCAATTGAGTGGTCCAGACTCTCTGTGCAAATTAAAGGAAGTACAAGAGTCTGGTAGGACCAGGCTAGTTAAAATATCCATGAAAAAAAATAAAAATAATTAAACCAAGTAGAGCGCTGCCTGTGTGTGCACATGGTCAGTGTCTGTGCGTACTACCTTCTCAGTTGGAGCGTTCTGGGGTCCTCAGGGCGTTTCTCCACGGAGGACTGGGACATGAGAGCTGCTCCAGATTTACCTGAAGACATGTTCCCCTGCTGAACACAGTCACGGTCACAGTGTGAATCTTGATGATGACGAACAGGAGAATTAAACATTTTACGGTGCGGAGCTTTTGAAAATTTGAGGCAGAAATGGATCATTCTGAGGCTTGTGAAGGACCAGTACGACATTTTAAAAACACTGTAAACTAAGTCACCAAACGCTATATTTTCTTTCTTCTCAGACACTCTCAGATTCACTGAACTGATAAATTTGGTTCGGGAGAAGAGATAAAAGCCCGCCTACACTGTAAACTGATTGGTTGACTTACCGATCCAGGCCAATCAGGAGGCGCCTGAGGCTCACGTGCACACTGCACACTGCCTCATGCACAGTTTCTAGATCCCTCTCTGTTGTGCTGCGCGCTCGCTACACAGATGCGAATGCGGTTAGGAGCACGTCTGTCTCCTGTGCGCGGTCTTGCTCGCTCGCTCTCCATTCCGGGAGATTTTAAGTAATTAAAAATTTTCGACAAGGAGGCGCTGGCTTGAAACAAGGAGGCGCAGCGCCCCTCTTTCCCGGTTTAGATTAACCCCTGCTATCCGACCCACAATAGAAATGGAAACAGTCCAGATGACTGACCCTGCTCTGGGAGGGGGCGGAGCCAGCGGAGCCACCTCCCGTCATAGGCTTCTGGCCCGCAGAGGCACTGGACTGTGTGGAGGTGCTCCTTGGCGAGCTGTACGGCCGCGGCGAGGGCGTGTCCGACGACAGGGACACTGGTGACTGACTCGACTGCTGGGCTGGTTGGGCAGGAGGTAGAGAGAGCAGAACCGGGTTAGGTCATTGTTGTAACGATCCATTGGTGATCAACACTGGTGTCCGTCATTCATTATTTGATGCCTTTCCATCGTCTGATCTTTCGAGACGCTGTTAAATTGACCTTCTCCATGTAAGCATGTTTTCCCACAATCAAAATCATTCATCGCTTTGACAAAGGAAAGGCAAAACCGCGTCAGAAACCATCAATTTAAAACAATTAATCGCTGTCTGTACAGTAAGGATGTTCATAGAGCCAAGCACTAACAATTACTAGATTAACGTACACAACAAAGATTTTACATAACTAAGTAGTAGTAGTATTCTATCCTAACTACTAAGGGATCCAAACACCCTAAACAAGAGCCTATCCTCCCCCTACTAAACAACAGACTAAAGGGAAGGACTGCCGCCAAAGCCAACAAGCCTTCAATGGCGCAGCATTAGAGGAGGGTGCTACACTAGGCATTCAGAAGGAGCATGTGGACCAGCCGGGGGTGGAGGAGAAGCAGCAGCAGATGGGCCCTACCTTGACTGGAGTGCTGGGCGGCGGCGGCGGCCTGGGACAGCAGAGCGGTCACATTGTAGCCCGACGGCCCGGCGGCCAGCAGCTTGTGAAGCATTGACCGCAAGGAAGCCTGGGTCACAGCGGCCGCCAGGACTGGAGGAATGAACACACACACACACACACTTAGTCAGGGATGGAAAGAGGCTGCAGTGAATCGCTTCAAAGGCTGATAAGACGTGAAGGGGGAGTTCGGCAGGAGAGCAAAGTCTGTCGTTTCCACATAGTTTCAGTTCAGTGTCCCCAACCACTACAGAAGTAAACTTCAAACCACATGATAGCTGAAGCGGGCTTGGTGATAAAGTAATCATTGGCTTAGGTGAGAAGGGGGGATGCTTCCAAGGTGCACTCCATCAATGAACCAGGGGGAAACTAGATGCATCGACACTTCTGAACTTCCACAGTCAGATAATAAACATTGGACATGACTCAATTGGAAGGAGTCTCTGTATGAGAGTATGTCTGCCCTTCGAATTTCTCGACAATCGTTCATCCGATTGACTCCACACGTGGCGGGAGTATTGCCAAGAGCCAAAAATAGGGCCTTATTGAGTTAGAATTGGTTTGGATGATCGGTTCTCCATAAAGCTGCAAGCAGCAATACCGGAGGCCGATTCAACAGCCTGTCCTGAGCAGGCCTGTTGGGCCCTGCACTACCCCCTGTAGGGTGGGCCCTGCACTACCCCCTGTAGGGTGGGCCCTGCACTACCCCCTGTAGGGTGGGCCCTGCACTACCCCCTGTAGGGTGGGCCCTGCACTACCCCCTGTAGGGTGGGCCCTGCACTACCCCCTGTAGGGTGGGCCCTGCACTACCCCCTGTAGGGTGGGCCCTGCACTACCCCCTGTAGGGTGGGGACTGCACTACCCCCTGTAGGGTGGGCCCTGCACTACCCCCTGTAGGGTGGGGACTGAACTACCCCCTGTAGCCCGTCTCACGTACAGCAAAATATTCTAATAGACTTCAAGTCTATTTTTGCACGCATGCAGAAAGATTTTATGTGTGTATCTAGATTAGATTGTATTGTTAGTAGTTTCAATATTGCATGGGGAAACATGACCTCTTGTTATATTTGTAAATAAAATCTTTACCAGCATATTTTGAAGTCCATAAGTGGTCATCAAGAGGCCCCCGTTGACCAGGTCATATACAAAGAAATAACTAGTTATATAGAGCCCCCGTATAACGACCACCTCGAGTCCCTCCTATGCACCTCGCTTACTTCACAATTTCACGCTAGTTTCAATTGGCTCTCAAGGACGAGGTGCGGGTGATGGTTGAGGTGGAGAAATGCAACGAGTTGTCATCCCCAGATTCTTGATAAAAGGACAATTTAAAGAAAGAAGGAGAACAATTGGTGCTGTTTGGAGCTTCAGACAGTTTGGTGGGAAGATCTCCTTTGAAAACATTGGCCCGTTAAATGACTAAACATGTATCTAAACACTGTATGCACATTCTACTTGTGATTGTTCACAACAATTAAATCCATATATAGCTGAGCCCTCAGGTGTTTATTCTATACCTCCTTATGCTCCTCTTGCGCCTTGGTTTCTACTGGACTCAACCTATTTTCAAAAGAACAATTTCCAGAAACAATGTAATATTACTATTTAGACATTGCACAAGGACTATTTATCCAAAAGCAGGTCACGGTTTGGCATTTTAACCCAGTACCACAGCAACATGTTTTGGTCTTTGAGGATGAAACAATGTCAACAAAGAAGCCGGCCCCTTCACTCCTACCAACACAGACACACTCACCCTCGTTGATCTTGGCCATGTCCACACTGCCGTTGGTCATCTGCAGGGTGGCCTGCAGCGCTGGCAGCAGCTGGTGCAGGATGGCTGGGTCCTGGAGCAGCGCCGAGGACTGGGCCTGCACCGCCGCCGACGACGCGGAGGAGGAGGAGGTGGAGGTGGCGGATGAGGAGGGGAGGGCGGAGGGGAGGGCGGAGCTCAAGCTCTGAGAGGCTGACGGAGCGGAGGAGGAGGAATGGGAGGCTGTGTTGTTGGGCCCGGTAGGCTGGTCCCCGGAGGTGCTCTCTGAGGAGGGGGGGGGATAGAGATCACTCCCTAGGTTACTCAACACGTCGGCCTTGGCCAAACAACATTAGAGTTTAAACAGAGACCACAGAGAAGACAAATACAAAAGTCAGTGGAAATGATGGTGTGGCGAGAAAATATTGCCACATCAATTATTTTGTTGAGTCAGATAAATGGCTCATTTATTCAGACCTCATTGAGCAGGTAGGGGAAAAGCATCTTGCTCAGCCCACTGGTACAAGATGGAAATTATTTAACACCGTTAGATCACTGATAACAATATCGTGAGGCAATTGAGGAAATATGTGGGAAACATTGTCAATGTCTAAACAGGACTCAAAATAAATCTTATCTCAATGAGCTACTGAGATTTGGAAGCCAAAAAGGGTAGTATGGCATCGTGTGTGTCACCGTCTGTCTGAGTCAACCTGAATAAAAGGAAATGCGTCTTCAATTTATCAATCCGATCCAATCTAATAATATAGACCTTGAAGCAGGGCTTCCGCTTATAAGAGTTTTTTCGTTGGCGCTCATCTTGAGGTCCAACGAGTTGACCATCAATATCAGCAAACAAATAGTGTTAAATATTGTATGATATATTGTCAAACTAAAATCACCAGTGAATCTAAACCTTCATTTTCCTTTTAAATCGGTCCTATAAATATACCGTAATTAAGGGAATGAACGAATAATAAAGATTCAACCCGTTGAGAACTCTAGCCGTACTCTCCGTTCCTGGCGTTGCGTCTCTCACACAAACAAACAGATTATTGTACTTTATAAGTCTTTATTCCTCCAAGTTGAGAGACAACTTCTGGTCCCAGACAGCCACTCGACTAACGTCACCACAGCCCTCTTGTGGTGACATAAATGACCACACTAGTGAGGGGGGGTCCATCACTAAGGAGGGGTCCATCACTCCACCAGTGAGGCTGGTCCATCACTAGTGAGGGGGGGTCCATCACTAAGGAGGGGGGGGGGGTCCATCACTCCACCAGTGAGGCGGGTCCATCACTAGTGATGTACATCACCATTGAGGGGGGGGGGGGTGTCCATCACTATTAGTTAGGGGGGGTCCATCACTAGTGAGGGGGGGGGTCCATCACCAGTGAGGGTGGAGGGGGTCCATCCCTCCATTAGTGAGGGGGGGGTCCATCCCTCCATTAGTGAGGGGGGGGGTCCATCCCTCCATTAGTGGGCGGGGGTCCATCCCTAGTGGGGGGGGGTTCATCACTAGTGAGGGTCGGGGTCCATCCCTCCATTAGTTCGGGGCGGTCCATCCCTCCATTAGTGAGGGGGGGTCCATCCTAGGGGTGTACGGTGTAAACGGTGCTGAAGGTATACCGGTGTGAATTTGAGCTACGGTATGGATTTTGACGTTACCTCGGGACCGGTGTGACCGGTAGACAATGTTGTGTGTAACGCGTAACAAAGTAAGTAATGCGTTAATACTTGCTAACTACTTTTTCATGTAAAAAGTAAAGTTACGAGCAACTACTGAAAATATAGTAAACATAGTTCCTTTTTCAATTCGGCACCACGTTACTTTTCCCAGGGACAGATTGACAGCGATACTGCCTTCTCAGGCAGTATGCTATTGCGCAAGTACGCAGGTGCGCAGCAAGCGCTCCTGCGTGCTTGCGCAATAGTCCCTTCACGAGCTCTCATTCCACAACGTACGAGACAGACGCTAAGAGCGTGAAGCCGTCTCTGCAATCAGACATTGCTTCCGCAGGCCTTTTGAAAGCCAGTCCATACAACAAAATGCCAGCGGTGGAACGAGATGACAAACGTTGTCACTGTTTACCTGTCTAAGGACATTGTTCCCTTTCAAAAGAACAATATTCAAAATGTCGATAGAAAGGGCTTTAAAGAGATGGTCAAAACACTCGATCCCAGGTACGCGTTACATGCCCTCACACACTTCAGCCAAATTGAGATGCCAAAACTATACGGCAAGGTCCGCAAGCAAGTGGAGAAACAAATCCATACTATTAAACATTCGTGTTTTTCAGAGATGGAAGTAACTTGAGAAAAGATTTTATTTATTTATTTTTTATGCGGTTTTTCTGCCTTTCCAGTATTTTACCCCTTCTGAGGCATTTATATCGAAATTAGAAGATAAAATTAACATACCGTGATATACCGTTACCGTTTATTCCTCAAATCATACCGTGATATACATTTTTGTCCATACCGTACAGCCCTACTTTTAAACTTTCATTGTTTTTAATTTTTTTGGGTGAAAAAATAGGCTACCTGAAATAAATAACCTATTTTAATTTATTGGTTTCTAACCCCTCTACCGTCTCAGCTACTTTTTACTGTCTATGCGCAGTGGAACAGTGGTAATACAGCGCGGTTCGGTCCTGCACACACCCGGACTCCCTTTACATCAGCTATAGTGATGTTTTCGCGGTGTCCGCGTTGCCCGGTGCCTGGGTTTATTACAATGATGGACAGTGCTGTTAGCCAATCAGAGGGGAGACATTTGCATGTCATGAATATTCATTAATATTTTTATATTTTTTGCACCAAAATCGACTCGGAGGGCATTCATGCTATTAGTGAGCAACGCTAAATCAATGAAAAACGATGCATTGACAACTTAAGCAATATAACACGAGCGTGAGTGGGGTTGATAGTTTATATTTATTTTTTTATTGGGGGGGGTTTGCTCAAAAAAGGTTGAGAACCACTGACATAGACCTTTGCTGGATAGATCAGTCTACCAGCTAGCTGTGTGGTTATATCTTAAGTTTGCATTTGTATGCATTTTATTTATCAGAACTTTAATAAAATTTGATTTTGACTTTTCTGTTACACAATAAAACAATAACCCAAATAAAAAATATTTTTAAACTGCATTACCATATTATTTTAGTGAGGACTCGAAAATAACTACAAATAACCAATGTTAGGGAAATCTGTTTATGTTTTGTTACGCATTTCTGGAATTTCTTTTTAAAATATATATCAGTCGATATATCGGAGTATTACATTTTAAAATCACCAAATATTTGTATTGGTATCGACCTTAAAAATCCTTTATCGGTCGGGCTCTACTACCGAGTGGACTGAAGTAAACGTTGCTCATCTATCCAGCACAGATCTAGGTGGACACGCCCACTAGAGATTTTTGAAACCGCTTGTAAGGCTAATCACACACACCTGGTGATATAATACAGGGGTTGACACTAACGGTTGCCCGCTTGCCCGGGGCAAGTAAAAAAAATTTTTGGGCAAGTTACGATTTTTTCTGGTTGCCCGAACGGGCAAGTGGATTTTGGGTGGATGTTAATATAAAAGCTATTTATTCAAATGTTTTTAGAAACTGCAGAACAACCTTTTGTTCCGCAAAACCACACAAAATAGAAGTATTTGCAATTGATCAGCGCGCTGTCTTCTCTTCTCTCGGAAAGCGAGTTAACAGACACGCATCGCTTCAGTGCGAATATAGCCCCGCCTTCTGTCACTCACTCGCAGTGCGGTCTCTGGCAGTGATTCGCTAAAGGTTAGCCAACACAGCTAGCATCTCAAGTGCAGCACCTCCGCAAACAGTTTAGGTAGAATTTAAATGGAGTAGTGATGGAGGAGTGCAGTTTGGAAGTACTTTGGATTGAGGCAAATTATCAAGGAAAGTCAAGAACACGGTTTTGTGTTTCATAACTGTGCAAATGCACACAGCAATAGCGATCTTTTTCACGAAATTGGACCCTCACAAACTACTGTATATATTACATGAAAGCTGAGCCTCCACTTATTCCAACAGTCCAAACCATATCATTCTGTGACTAAAACTCGCAAATAACTTAAAAGGCACCCAGTGCAACTTTATGTAAACATTCAATGAAAAATAAACATTCAATTTCTAGTCTTTTTTACACGTAGTAAGTTTCAATAACTCCATACCATTACATATCGACATTCAAGGAGCAAAGAAGAGACGTCGTTGTGTGGTGAGAACTGATAGAAAATCGTAAACAACAACAATCGCCGGTGGGGAGAAGCCATTTTTCCATTGACTGGAAGCCTGCTTTATTTATTGTAGGTTACAAAAAATAAAGAAAATGGCGGCATTGTTGTTGTTATCGATTTTGTATCAGTTCTCACCACACAACGACGTCTCATCTTTGCTGCTTAAATGTCGGTATGTAATGGTATGGAGTTATTGAAACTTACTACGTGTAAAAAAGACTAGAAATTGAATGTTCATTTTTAAGCCTCGAAAGTTGCACTGGGTGCCTTTAAGAAGAAACGTCCCCTTTTCTTTTAACAACCAAAAATGAAGTATTATCTTTGTGATTTTGGTCCACAAAGTTGATTCTGATCGAATAAAACCACCATAAACAGATTATCCAGTATCTGGGCCAAATTTTGCAACTTAACATAGTGTTTTCAATCAATGAATAAGAGAAGGTTTCGTTGGAAATAGGTAAATTGCCTTCAATCAGAAAACATATTCTTCAGCGCAATCTAGTGGCCATATATTTATTTGCGAGTGTTTGGCTTGGTGCATTCGATTGCCCTGAACTTTAAATAGAGGTGTCAAGTGTCAAAATTGTAAGACATCTACCTTATTTGTGTCTCATAGTAAGACAGCGCTCACAACTGATAACGACCAACTGATACTGATAATTATTTCAGGTGGAAATGTTATCTTCCACTTATGCTGTGTTCCGTGGCTTTATTCACTTTAACCAAGTATTATCCCCATTGAATATTTCACTTGCACAACAATCTTTCTTTTGGCCCAAAGATGACATTATCGCCCTTGCAGTTGTGGAGATATAATCTCTTTACTTTGGGTATGTTCTTTCCTGAAAAAAACGTTTCCCAGCTTTCACGTTTCAGCTTCAGTCTGAGCTAGGATGATTTTTCTGAGCCCCCCCAAAACCAGGCCGGGTGCCTGGCAAAAAGAGGCCCGTTCACGATTCTGATTATAATTTGGGCAAGTGAACATTACATTCGGGCAAGTTGAACCTGACCTGTACTTGCCCGATGGGCAAGTGCTTTTGAAACCTTAGTGTCAACCCCTGTAATATGTCTTCTTTAAGATTCTCTGACACTTGTAGTATAACGGCCGCGGCGTGTGGCACATTTCATAAACAACATCGCTCATTACAACACTCGTACACAACGGTACATAAAAAGTATCACAAAGTTGCCGTGGGTCGTAATAGGCCCCCTCCTTCATAGACCAGTACAAAACATTTCTTTATCGTATTGCTTGAATGCAACAGTGGGTTCACTTAAAGAAGCATGTATGTTTGCACTGCTCAGTGCCTGTCTTTGTATCCTGAGGAAAGCAGGGAACAATGAAAGGTATGAGGATGGCTGAGAAGCTATTGCCAAAGAGTCTCATGCAAAATACTCTGTGTTCGCGATTAAGTAATTTGCTACATACCGTGCAGGACAAGCCGCAATACATAGTTGATTCAATACATCTCCGAAATAAATCTTGAAAAGGAATGCAGACATCTAACTATCAGCTAACTAGCAACCTGCCGCCCTTAGTAGGTAAGCCACTACCAAGTCTAGTGGATGTAACCTGTACTCACTAGCTGTGGCTTTGTCCTGCAAGGCCTCTTGTCTGTAGTCCATGTCCCTTGGGAAGCTGTTGGTCGTCTTGGAAGAGTCCTTCTGCCGTTGTTCTCTGTGATACAATGGAAACAGTCGGATGACGAGCAGCACCGTGTTCATTCCAACCACTGATCTCTAGCCAGCTGAAATGTGCTATGCCATACAGGAGGTTCCCACCAAGTTTCCCAGGTAGTAGATAAGTATAAAGTAGGGATGCTAACCGATGACCGCATCAACGTTAATCGATCAAAATTGTCGCTTGTCGGTTAAAAAATAAATAAAAAAAGATGATCAGATGAGGTGACTTATTGGAAGTTGGACGGACACCGCGTCTCTAGCCCACTGTTTAATTTCTCCACAAGTCTTAATTATTCCCGCATGCGAGCGACGGAGGATATGAGGTCTAAATTATTATGGACAGTAGACTAAAGGCTATCAGACTACAGTTAGCCATTTCATTCCAAGATCTTTTTGTGTGAAGTGAAAAGAATTATCCCTCACCCTCAATTTTTCCGTCTCCTCCAAACTAAACAAGCGGCGTCTCTTCGGAGCTGTCATTTTCTTAAATGAGCCGCGGCAATGTTGCAAATGAGCTCCTAACGCTGCCCGCTTCAGATTGGCCCCTGGTGAATCCCGCGCAGGGTCTCAACCAGGTCCGCGCCATCTCAGACCATTGTGGGCGTTCGAGCTCGCTCTCTACACACAGACAACTTGCAGTAAACATGCCTCGTGTTTCAATTCAAACACAGGTCGTGCCGCGGTTAGAGCCACTGCCTCTCACTCGTAGAGTGTGTGTGTAGTTGTGTGAGACGGAGGCGGAACGGGAGAGAGATAAGTAGAGTTACGAAATAGCAGGTGGCTGGCGCGGCCTCGAAATGGCGGTTATTTCAAATAGCACATTTTAATCTGATCGGTTAACCGGTATTAACCGGTTAATGAGGCCCGCTGGCCGGTCAAGAATATTTTACATTTTCGCCATCCCTAGTATAAAGCTGGATTTAGCCTTTTGGTAGATGCTTACAGGCTTCAGACATGTCATAAGGAGCAGGTAGGGGTTACGCATCTTGCCCAGGTGTGCCTACAGTTGGACTGGAGACATTTAGGATGTAACCCAGTGCCTTTGGGCTGTGAGTCAAACACCCTAGCTACTAGACAATCCTTCTTTTCCTTTGACACTACACATTACTAATTGAGAAACTAATCAACGCAAAGAAAACATGGAGAGTATCATCAGAAGGCTAACAAACATGAAGAGTTTAGCTGTAGTCCTTTACCTCTCCAGCAGGTCTCGGGGCTTCTCCCACTGGGACACCTCCGTTCTACAGTTGTAGTAGTACTTCTTCCCAGAGGAGCTGATGTGCTCTGTCCAATCGTCAGCCGGCTCTTGGCGCTGGGAAAGAGATACAAGAGGGTAAACATCCAGGACCACCACCCCGTTACATCAAATAAAGGAAACACTAAAGCACTTCATCTATCTAGCATGAAAATAACACATATACATGTAAATCCATCCATAATTTATCATGTCACATTTAGTTATACAGTGCTGTAACAGCATTGAAAATATAGGTTAACTCTGGACTCAAGTTTCCACCGGCGGGTACGGGTAGGTTTATATATTCACCGTGTCTGGCTGTCGTGCTTACGTAACTGCCACGGCTATTGCCATCCGGCTTAAACCCCGCTCTACCCTAAGTGTACTGTCGGAGGCGGAAACACGAGACTTAACTGAGCAGTGCCTAACCGCACCTACACTACCGGACCTTACCTTACCGGAACCATGTGTCATGCATATATTAATCTAGTAGTCATTTAGGAGCAGGAGTCTTTATCAAATATATCCATCCACAACCACTGGATTCTGAGTGGAAAAAGTGCTTTGGGCTATAGAACAGCTCTCTCATGCTTCACACACACCTCGCAGCAGAGAAAAGAAGAGCAGAACATTGGGTCTGGTAACACCAAAGAAGAGTAGGAGGCCGAGAAGTCTTTCAAGAGTAGCAATTCATGTCTGTGTTGCTAATGGTTCTAATTAGGGACTTCCCAAAAACACTTTTTCACTTCCGAAACCGTAGCTTTGGCTATCTGCCGATATCGATATCAGTCCGATACTTAGTTCTACTATAATATACGGAAGATCTTTGCTCCTGATTGCCAATTAATCACCCTAAAACATCTCGCATATCACCATCACTTGAAAACAGGAAAAGTATTATGTTGTTATTCTTTCACATCTAGTAATTGAGATAAGCTCACAAAATGATAAGGCTCGTGCCGTTTGACTCCTTGGAGTCTCTTTCAGATGGCATATCGTTTGTGTAGATATCATGACATGAAAAATATTGTATACGTTTGCATTAAGCTTCTACCGTAAGTACATTTGATATGTATGATGCAGCTAGCCTCTAGCCATAAAAAAGGCTGGCTAGAGGCCACCACACAAACGCCCGATACATAATAATTATTTCCAATCGGTTAATCATTTTAAATCGATTGGACTTCCGCGACGTCCGAAATGGAAGCGTAGCGATCACAAAAGCTGAGCTGCACCAGGGATTTGGAATGAAGGTTCATCCCGTATCGTGATCCCTTGCCATCAGACAAAGACTTGACAACAAACTTTCACTTTCAGTTAAGAACAGCCTAGTTTCTCTTTATGTTGTCACCTAATGAATGCACAATAGAACTCTATACATTCTCCTCATCTTGTTATGCGGGTTTGTCTACGCAATGGCCTTTCATTATTAGAACCTCCCCGGCACACACTTATAAAAGATTGTTTCTGAGAATGATCATGAACCACCCTGAAACCCACGTGACCCTGTATGATCTAAATGTATACAATACTATGTGTTCCACTTCAGCATTCATTAAATGCCAAGTCATATAACCTGCTTCACTAAAACATCCCTTAGCAATGTCGTTTTTCTAAATGGCTTCCTTGTACTGATTCTGCCTTATCATTTAGAAAAGGTATGAAACTAGGTAGGGATGTCCCGAATTTTCGGCCACTGAAAATTTTCGGCCGAAAAATGGCCCAAAAGCGCATTTTCGGTTTTCGGCCAAAATACTTTATCACCGAAACAGAAATTTGTGATGACGCAAACAAAAAGCGCGGCCAGCACACGCTTGTCTGGATAAGCGCCAATATGTCTGCGGTGTGGACATTTTTCAATGTTTCTGAGAAAGACCCACGTATAACGATTTGCAAAAATTGCAATGCCTTGATTTTAATGAAGTTAGTACACAGTCATAGCCATAAATGCCATGTACTAGGGTTGTATTACCGAGTATAAACGGTATAAACTTTGAAACT
Source organism: Gadus macrocephalus (assembly GCF_031168955.1). Taxonomy (NCBI): domain Eukaryota; kingdom Metazoa; phylum Chordata; class Actinopteri; order Gadiformes; family Gadidae; genus Gadus; species Gadus macrocephalus. The sequence continues at coordinate 20,885,923 of NC_082389.1, read as the reverse complement.
AGGTCAACCGCCATCTTCTCCGTCAACTCTCCTCTCACACTCGGTGACAGCGTCTGGCAGTGCGCCAATTCTCGCTGACAGCGTCTTATAATGTTCTATATATAATAGTATAATATAATTAAGCAATAGATCCCGCCAGGCTGTGGTATGTGCTCATACCACTGTTAAGGGGCGTTGTCCGGCCCCGACGCGCAGCGGAGGGCCGGCGACCCCCTTCACAGTGGTATAATGTGAGCACATACCATTGACTGAAGTGATCTATTGCTTTTATACAATGGTTACTGTTATGGCGAAACGAAAGTCATAGACACACTACATTTAAAAAGAAACAAAGAAAGTCAAAGTAGCCGTTTTGTTAAAGAATACAAAAAAGTAGTCCCTCCTGGCTGCCGCTATGCATCGACGGTCGCTATGCAACACACTTTAGCGTCCCTCCGAGAGAAGGCTCCGATAGAGCGGTTCGCCGGCAATTTATCCTATGGAGCAGTTCACTCGCCGATTTTAGACTTCAGTGAACTGTGCTATTGCTTTTATACAACTGTTAAAATTATGGCAAAATGTCGTTTGCTTGACGGTGTTCAACTCGTTTCGCTCTTTTTCTAATTGGTCGACTTCCTCTTTTCTTAGCTCTGCGTGCCGTGAATTATTTTGCTCTTTTACCGGGGAAAGCTGCCGAAGCCACTCATCGGTTGTGAGGCCTTCCCGGAGCTCGAAGGGTATATTTCCCCGCTGGTGAATCCCCTCCTCCATGGTCAAGCTAAATCTCCGTGTGATAAAGTTTCTTACGATACTTTGTAACGGTTTCCTCTTCAAGGCGCGGAGTGATACTTTGACAAAATGATCGGGCGTCATAGCAGTTATGTATACGCTCTTTATACAACAGTTGGGAACCAATCAGATCGCTGGATTTAGGACCCCCATTGTATAATTTTTAGGGCCCGACCGATTTATCGGCCTGCCGATTTAATCGGCCGATTATAGCCTTCTTGAAAATAATCGGCATCGGCCAAAAAGACGCCGATTACAACCGATTATTATTATTTTTTTTTTATAAATGTTATTGCGATTAGTATCCTGCAGATTGCGCTCCTACTCGCCTTGCTAACTAACAACTTTAGCCGGAGTAAAAAAGAGGAGATTGAATTTTACCGTACAACATGAAAGCACGCTCGCTCAGGCAGCTGCGCGCTCACCTCACCAATGTACACAAGACGCGTTGTTTGAGCATGTTGTGCCTGTTTTTCTTTAGGTCCCAGGCCATGTTAATTTGTTATACTGTAGACTCTAACGGTGAGACCATACTGCTCAGCACGCACGTGTTAGTCACTGCTCACGAGCGCAGCACATTGGGAGTTAGTTATTTATTTTACATTACACTCATTTTTGACTGTAAATGTATTCTAAAACACTCAAAGGTTCTGCATTCAATTCACATATTCGTCAAAAGTGTTTAAAGTATATTTAAGGTATCAAAAACTACGTTTTATATGTTGTTGTTTTTTTGTTTTTTTTTGATCGGCTGATTAAATCGTAATCGTAATTTTTCTCTGAAAATAATCGGCATCGGCACTCAAAAATCAATATCGGTCGGGCCCTAATAATTTTATATATAATATCACGGCCAAAAGCTCTGTGCGCCTCCGGATGGCCGTAGCGCGGGGAGCTCTCGTAGGGATTGGGCTTCGGGGGGTTTGTTTACCGGCGTTGCTATGGTTACCGGTCTTGTGCGTTCCAACACTTTTAGGTAGCCTATCTATTAGAAAAAACACATCAAAAATAAAACAGTGCAAAGACAAACTGGCGAACTTTTAACCTTTTTAACCTAATACCGCGGCAACCCTAAATGGTACTAATAATTGTAATAATAATTTCTTTCGGTGTTTAGGTTTTCGGCCTGGGTTTCCTCATTTTCGGCCAAGAATTTTCATTTCGGTGCATCCCTAAAACTAGGTACGCAAAAATTCTAGACAATCACTCTGCGGCTTTGTAGTGTTGTGTCCCTGCGTATCCCGGGTGATTGGCCAGGGGAACCACAGTAAAGAAAGCTCAATCTTACCCGTTCTGTGGGTCTGCTCTGAGGGGCCTGCGAGTCTGAGCTGTGCTGGGCGCCATTATTGTTGTGAGGGTTCTCTTGTGGAGATCCGCTGGTCCCTGAAACGCAGGCGTATGACAAAGTTAAAGTTAGGCTTTGGGGAAGAACCCTTATAACAAAACATGAAGATGACCAAAGACTTGTTTCAGGCAAATGGGTTTTGGGTTGGTAGTAGGGCTGTAACGATACGCGTATCAAACCGAAAATCGCGATACTCAAAGCCACGAACCTGTCTCGCGGTGTGAGAAGGCAGAAGCGCGATATGCCCTTTCTAACTCTTCGGTCAAATTGTCAGATTGAAATTTGCTAATAATTTGTCTAAATAATAGTCTGCTGACAGCGCCCCCTCCTATCGATGCCGTAAATATGTGACGAGATGCCCTCTCTGTGATCACAGCTCTCCGTGGCTACGGAGGATTGCATTTCTCCACAGCCGTCGAAGTCCTCATATGCGATATGAACGACATTTATCCAGAGTGGGCCAAGCGCGAAAAAAATTGCCTGCGTGATCCTGTCTCTATTGTTTTGTGTGATTTGACTGGCAGTTTGTCTGCTTATAGGTCGGAATGAAGCGGCCACCGATTATTGACAGGATGGGTACTTTATTCTACCGGACTCGTTCGCTTCTTCACTAGACACACGCGCTACCGCTCGCTCTCCTCGCTCGTCCACTCACTCGCTGACGTCACTCACACACGCATACGCACACTGCCATTCTCCCGCACACACATATGCTACTCGTAACACTATGCCTCGTTATTGCGACGTTCATGTTTTTCCTCATCTATTGAAAGTTAGGCTATTAAACATGTTGCATTCTATACGGCCTGATTATGTCATTATTTAAGCTACATAGCCTAATAAGAAGCGCTAATAAGGATATTTGAATAAACCAACCAAACAGTTAAAGGGGCCCTATTATGCCTACCAGCAAAAAGCATCCTCCAACTGCAATCTTTGGTTATTTCTTTATTAATTTAGCTATACTTTAATAGTATTCTTTCGGTTCAAATCTGTTCAGTGTTCCAAATTATTTGTTATTAAATGTTACATTAAGATAATTGGTATTTAAGTGTTGTTTAAATAAAATGCTTTTTAAATTTAAAAGAATCGTGGGATGTATCGAACCGTGGGTCAAAAATCGTGATACAAACCGAATCGTGAATTTGTGTATCGTTACAGCCCTAGTTGGTAGGTAGGGAGGCTTTCTAAGCAGAGCCAACTGGGTACTGATCTCAGTTGCCGCTCTTATCTTTATGCAACTGGTTCCAATATGACACTAATCCGAAAGGAGTCCACTCCAATATTTCCTCACTTCACTGTGACAAAAGTGGAACTGCAGTCTACTTTCCTCCAGAGGATTGTCCTGTGACATATTTACATGTTGTTCTTTAGTCGACTTCTTTATTGTTTAAGACCTCTTGAAAACCCAACATTTTTGAGCAAACGTTCCAATTTTGCCTCAGAGATTAGGAAACAAATTGTTTACAAAAACAGACAATGTTGAATTTCCTATTTCTCCCTAAGATCAGTTTCAACAAGGTTGTTGTAACAGGCTAGTTGGCCTGACATAACTATTGACATTTCAGTAGAGTTAACTCGGTTACAGTAAAAATATTGTAGCCAGAAACAAGTTTGCATCACAGCCAAAAGTGAACAGGACCTTACATTATATAAAACAGCAATGTAACATAAGGGTTCACCTATGTCACATTCATTTAAATATTAGAATACTGCTACAGATAAGAGTTTAACTGTTTTTAAACACTACAGAACCTCTCGGCATACCATTCTTTCCACCGAGTGAGTGTGTAGTTTTGGCCCTGCCATGGCCCCCCACGGTGCCGTCCCCGGGCCGACTGACGGGACTCTCGTCTGAGCGCCGCAGCATCTTGTAGGGCGGAGTGGGCTCTGATGAACCATCACGCACCTTGTCGTAACGGTGAACACTGCCCGACTGGCTCTTTGGTTGGGACTTGTGGGGCTGGAGAAGATGGCGAGAACAGTACGTATGGGATCATTTGTTTCAATCATTGACATATTTACAGACATCGAAACGTTATTTTTGTGTTAGTGGAAGAGATGTCAAGGATGATTGCCATGTCGTTCTACAATAAGTGTAAATTAAAGTCTTATGGCAACCTTTACTATGTGTATTTACTTTAGGAATGAAAGTAAAAGCTGGTCTGGATAACATGCAAATAAAACCACCACACAATATACAAATCAACCAGGGGTTCAACTTAAAGAACGGTTCCACTGCCTGATCTACTGAAACCAACGGAGTAGAACATTTCAGAGACAATAGTTTTGACGATAGCTTGTTTTTGTTGTTACTTAATTAGCAGCAGTCGACCTTTCCAGTAATTCAAGTCTGTTCTAGTTTGTTGCGGTGCCTGCGACTGGATGCCTGGACTCTACTTAGGGTTAACCGGCAAGCACCCCATCATCAATTTAATATGTTTTGCCTGTATGAATGTATGTCAATTATGGCCCCCTTTGCACTCCTGATCATCCCTGGAAGGAGGGATACCCACTCTGTGTCCTTCCTCAAGATTCCTTCCTTGCTAATTAAGGGATTTTTTTCTTGCCCTTTTGGTGGCTAGGGTCAGGAGGTATCATAATTATACGGCCTCTTAAGCCTTTTGAGCAATACGAATAAAATAAAATATAAATGAATGATCGTTGAGACCTCCAGTGACACACACCTGGTAGGGTTGGGAATGCCTTCTGTCGGTGCACCTGTACAAGACAAAGAAAACAAACCTTTAATACATTGTTTAATAGCAGTGTTATCTTACGATCATGAACAAGTTGAGCTAAATGCTAACTTACCCAACGGTCGGCTAGCGACAGACTTTTAACTAGCTACTCAGTCGTCCTGTCAGTTACGATTGTTAGCCAACTAACTCGTCATACTACGATCCGTTGGAAACCTGTCCTACTGTCAGAGATCGGTGTACTGCCAGATGGAGTGACCCATCCAGACCTAGACACCAGACTCGGTCTAAACGGACGTGTTTAGTGAACAGGAAATGCCCTGCTGTGGTACGAGCTAACACAAGCTAACCCGGCTAACGAGCGGCTAGCGTTAGCCGTTAGCTTAGCAGCTAGCTTAGCGGATATTGAGTTGCCTCAACCCCCTGACAGACATTGTGTTTTTATACTATAACAACCATGACAGTGGATTTACCCATCGCTGACTCTTGCTGGTTTCCTCGCATGCATCACCATAAGGCCGTGGTGATGTGTGTGTGCGTGTGACGGGGGCTGGGGCCTCCGTCTGCCCTCGGACCTGGTGCTTCTCTCTGCTAACCTGACCAAACTAATTAGTCTACGATATTATAACTAACGCCTATCAGTGGTGCGAGAGATTTGCAGAGCGGGCGGCCTGTTCTGTTAACCACCCTGGGTGTGTCAGCTGGCTTTAAGTAGAGAAGTGCTGGATATGGGCCGAGCAGCAGCGGACGAGGAGACCAGGAGACGACGGAGCAGAGGACCGTCTTCAGGCCCCGCCCCCACGGGCCAGGCACCGCCCCCACTACATCCAGGCCCCGCCTCTGGCCGGGCTTCCGGGATCCACCCACAACGTCAGGAACCGGCTTGGCAGTGTAAAAGTGTAGATCCAACATTTTTACACTGCCAAGCCGGTTCTGTCGCGGCTTGGCAGTGTAAAAGTGTTGATCCAACATTTTTACACTGCCAAGCCTCGACAGAACACCCGGCAATTACACTGATTTGTTTATTTAAACTCTAATTTCAATGAGGGCAAAACCCTCATTTGCAATGATGTCGAGTGAAATACACTTGAATTACAAAGTACAAAGGATTCATCGATTTAGGAATTTAACTGAAATAACAGGATACAAATATTAAGAGCAGAAAAAGAAAACACAGACAATTAAAACATATAAATAATAACAGACAAAATGTAATAATACAATTACATGAATGAGACAGGTGGTCTTCGAGCGATGTCTTAAAAAGGTTAATTGGAACCAAGGTGTTAATACCTAGCTCATGCTTCAGGGTATTCCAGGCTGACGAGGCATAACAACTAAAAGCAGTTTTCCCTTGCTCAGGACAGACTTGAGGGATCTTTGATGCCAACCTGCCAGCCCGTGTCTGGTAGGGGCTTGAATATCAGTCAATCAATGATGTGATATAGACTGGAAGTTTCCCTGATAATGCTTTATAAATAAATAAAAACAAATGCAAATTGCGCCTTGCGGAGAGAGAAATCCATCCAACTTGGTCGGTACTATAGGCTTCCTCCGTTATGAATCTAAGGGCTGAATGGTAGACAGTATCCAGGGCCCTGAGAGACGTGGCAGATGCATGTCTATATACCACATCTCCGCAATCCAGTGCAGAGAGAATAAAATTGGGAAATTACATCTGTTCCTAAATAAAAAGCCTATCTTCTGTCTAAATACTTGTATTCCGAGACCCTCTCAATGGTAGACCCCTTTAGAGTGGTCATGCACATGTCATGATGCCAGTTGCTCCTAGTTCTAGAGAACAGCATAAATTTGGTTTTCTGAGCATTTATCACGAGTTTAAGACCAGGTAAAATATTTTGAAGGACATTAAACGAAACCTGAAGCAGCTGTTCCATGGCTATCTTTACAGAGTCAGCAATACAATACAGAATAGTGTCATCCACATAAAGATGAACCTGGCAATAAAGCATGGGGACAATGGTATTAATAAAAAAAATTGAAAAAAAACTGGGCCTAAGACAGAGCCCTGTGCCACTCCCTTTGTTATTAGTTTTTCTCAGTCGCTTTGGTACATTTCTCAGATCAGAATTGAAATTTGCAAAACAGTAAGTGCATTTCTCAAAATAATTCGAACGAATGGCAAAACACCATGGATTTCCCGCTAAAGCCAGTCTCTTGCTCAAAATCCTTACTTTATTTCTCAAAAGTAAATATCTGTGTCAATGAACATGTCAGTGCCATCAGAATGACAAGTCCTTGTGTCATTGTGTACGGATAAGACAGTCAAATTGCTTAGTCATGTTGTCAATATAACAGTGTACCCTGGAGGGATGTTCTGATGTAAACTATGGCTAAAGTTTTGAAGACAATTATTGTAAATTGTAAGTTACACCTTAGTGTATGTGGGAGATTGATTGCAAGAGACTGGACAAGATTCACATTTACGCTTTGACTGTTTGTACTGTAATTTGTTGACAGACCATGTCATTGCTAGAAATGTGAACATAGGAAAATCTCCTTAGGTTAAACTGTACATGCTTTGCTGTAGGAATTACAGTGCAGTCTTCCTACACCTCCTGACGTTCCTGTCTGTTGGGCCACAAATTCTCAGGCAGCCTCACTCTTCTTCTCTCTGGCTCTTGACCCTGTCCAATTCCTTGTCCTTCCATTGTCAGACAATGTAACATTAGGGTTAGACAAAAGCCTCGTAAGGAAAGTTCCTCTGCGTCCTTCTCATAGATCGCACCCTTTCCCTGTCTTTGTTTAATGCGACTGCATCACCTTCTCTCCCAAGATGGACATCACATTGCGGAATTCACGTCTGTTATGTTGTGTTCCTCGGACTTCCGAGACTTCCGAGTCAAAAGTCGAAGATATCCCAGCTTTCTTGCGGCATTTCTCTGAGGCACGCCCCCTTTTTGTCTTCATCTTTCGGAAATCTGAGAATAGACCGAGAGCAGTGATGACGCTCTCAACAAAATGTCTGCGCCCGTGAAGAGATTTATTTGCTTTGCATTTGTACCACGTTGGTCATTTTAAATGCTCTTACACACTTGATTACATTGCTACTTTATTCCGGTCACCAATTTATACATTGCATGGTCTTGCTGTGCGTACAATACTATCTAAAGTTGTGTTGTTTTTTCGGGCTGGTTTGCTATAGAGGCTAATGTTAATGCTAACGACTAGCCAATTTCATGACACAATCAGAAAGACGAACAGGAACGCTATAAATGCTCCGAAATCGCAAATGATGCAACTCTGAAGGCTGGCGTCCGAGGATTCAGGAACACACCATTAGAACTACTCATGTTGATATCGTGTCGTTTCTATTGTAGAGACAACGTAGCAAAACCTCTACCCAAGTCCCGCCCCTGGAACCGCATAGCCGTCTAATCGCAATTACATCAAAATGAAACCACCAATCTGTGTAGGGTCTGGGAGGGTAAAATGGGGTGCTAGCTCAAGCCGGTAATTTACAACGGTCATTGTAATCGTGCGGACCATGACGGGAAAAAGGCACAAGATTGGCATATTTGGCAGTGTAAAAACGCCAGTTACTTTTATTCCATCTTATTGTTCAGTGTGCACAATTCTTAGGCTTCTCAGCCACATAGCACCAACAATACAAGATAAAGTAAATAAAGATAAGTACAAATAAAAAAAAAGTAGAGGCATAGATCACAATAATAATCGAAAAAAAACAAGTGATAAGAGAAACTTAGACAGTTCGTGGTAACCCGGCTTGGTGAGTGAGCCGCCTCCTTCCAATCAGCACACAAACTGGAGCTTACTTAAAGCCAAAATGGCACTTTTATTCAAGCATAAATTATATATCTATCAAACCAAACAACTCAGCTTGAGGTATCCAGTCTTGTTCCTCCGGGTAGAATCACATCGCCCACAGAGATTGGTCTCTCCACACACGCGAACTTGGAGAGCCCTGAATGAGTGTGGAAGCATGCTTTTTAAAGCATGCTTCCCCACCTGCTCCTCAGGTGCTCCGCATTTCAATGATTGGCACCAATGCTCTTACTGGCGCCATCTGTTGAAAATCTGTGGTACACCACCTCCACAACCTGCCTCCTTGACCTCCAGGGGCGCTGTGCCAGAGACGGGTTGCCACACTCCTCCACCCTTTGATGAAGGCTCGGGGCACCTGACCAGCAACCCGCGTCGCGGCTGGATAAGGTGTTGGCGTTGGCCCGCCCCAGCCGGTGACCCCCCTGGAACCTGAAGGACCTCTTACCGGAGCGGTAGTCCTGCCCGAAGCGTAGCTGCTCCTGCTGCCGGCGCAGCTCGACCCGCTCCCGCACCGCTCACGCCGGCGCTCAAACCTGATGCGCTGCCGCTCACGCTCCAGGAACTGCAGCTCCATGCAGTCGGCGTCCAGACGCCGCTTCTCCACCTCCAGCCAGTTCCTCTTGCGGATCACGTGCTCCCGTTCCTCCCCCTCTTGGAACTGACGGATGCGATCCCGCCTCTCCACATCTCTGACGCGTCGCCTGGGCTGCCCGTCCAGGTGAGGCTGTTCCCCGTCTGTCCTGACGAGTCTCAATTGGCTGGGGCTGGGGACGACGTTGAAGCTCAGCTATGGGGCGACCTGCCGGTTCTCTTCCAGCTCCTTCATCAAACCAAACAGTTGGGCCTTCAGTGCCTCCCTCTCCTGGAACCAGTCCATGCTGTGGGCCTTGTGTCTGACGGCAGTCTCCTCCAGGGCCATCTTGTGCTCCACCTTCATCCTCTCCAGCATAGTCCTGCTGGCCACCAGCTCCTCACCTTTCTCCTAGTCATCCTGGAACCTTTGTTCCTTCAGCCGCTGGATGATATGCTCCTTCTCAGCGAGGGATTCCACCAACGTGGTGAGGGTGCCGTCTGTGTTGGAGGTGTCCGCCTGCAGCGACTTGACCCTCCCTTTCAGGCTGCCCATCTGCTTCTCCTTGTCCCGAAGCTGTTCCTGCAGGCAGGCCCGCCACTCCCTATACGCAGAGTATGTAGGGCACCAAGTACCTTAGGGGGCACCAAAAATTAAGTTAAAAAAATAAATAAAAAAATACAGTATTGAATTACAAAAATATGTAAATTTGTTAGAAGAGGCCCACCGTTGTTTGTTCTTAATTGTATAACCTCCTATCACTCAATTTCGGCAAATTACATGTTTTTACCTAATATATAAAAAGCCCCGCCTCCCCCACCCCCCCCCCCCGCTCACGTAGTGAACCAAAACGGCCAGCAGCGACCCTGCCTGCAGGTTCTCCATCCTGTTCTGCAAGTCATTGACCTTCCGCTCCTTAACCTCCAGCATGTCCTTGAGGTCCTGGAACTCCCTGTTCAGGGTGTACTCCTCGGGCCGTTCCTGGATCTGCTTGGTCTTCTCGTTGAGCGTGGCGCTCTGCTCGAGCCGTTGGACCGCCTCTCGGAGGAGGAGGAGTTCAGTTACTCTCTGGTTGGCATCCAAAATGGCACTTTTATTAAAACATAAATTATATATCTATCAAACCAAACAAAACCCAGCTTTGGAGGAATCCACAGTCTTGTTCTTCCGTGTGGAATCACATCGCCCACGGCGACTGGTCTCTCCGCACACGCGAACCAGGAGAGCCCTGAATAGAGTGGCGAAGTCACGCCCCTTCCGGTAGGGCTCATGGGACCTATGAGATCGAAAAATATGAATGGGTGTCAATGGAGAGAAAATAAATATTTTCTGGTCCCAGTCTTTATATGCCCTGGATTACACATATGTTGTTTGTGGATTTAAATGATAATTTTTCATGCAAAGAAAACTAAAAATGTTCGTGAAGAAGTTTGATAATTTTAGGTTTTATGTGAGGCCGCTTTGTGAACTACAGCTCTTCGCTGCTCTCGACGCATATGATATGCGTCGCCACACCCGCCCTAGGAACTCGGCACAGAGATGGCGATCTCTCTGCCCCACTTCACCGCTTTTTCCAAGGGGAGGATAAAAGCATCGAAAGAGGTGAAAACCATTATAAATCGGGGCACGTGCAGAGTTTCAGTTATGCCGAAGGGAAGATTGTCGGTCTTCTCCACGCCAGTCGCAGGGAGCGTGACGTCACATACGAGCCGTGTAGTCTTTCTCGTTGTGTTTTCTCTACAGCCTTTATCTGAACAATTGCACAATAAACGGTCGAACTCTTTGCATGAAAAATTATCCTTTAAATCCACAAACAACATATGTGTAATCCAGGGCATATAAAGACCGGGACCAGAAAATAATTATTTTCTCTCCATTGACACCCATTCATATTTTTCGATCTCATAGGTCCCATGAGCCCTACCGGAAGGGTCGTGACTTCGCCACTCACTACTATGAGTCTTCTTCTTCTTCTTCTTCTTGGGGTTTTACGGCGGTTGGCATCCACAACTTGGTGCATTACCGCCCTCTTCTGATCCAGTTAATGAATCAAAACAAAAATATCCAAACACTCACTCATTCACACCTTCTTTCTACTCTATATCCTATCATATAACCCTGTTTCTCTCAAAAAGCCAAACAATACTTTTATACAATTCCTCTTCATTAATCTTAAAATATTTTCCAAAGTATACTCCTGCATACCCAATTCCCTCAATTGATTTTTCATAATTTCCCTCTCCATCCCATAACCACTACAGTTCATTAAAATATGTTCCACTGTCTCCTCTACCTGGCACCCCTCACATAATCCAGTGGGGTGTTTTCCTATCAAATTCATTGTTTTATTTAGTGCACTGTGCCCCAACCTTAACCTTATCAAAATTTGTTCATCCTTCCTCTGACCACTATACCTTATTTTAACATTAACACTTTTTTGAATATTATATAAATATCTCCCTTTCTCCTCACTGTCCCATTTGTCTTGCCACATTTTGTTAACTTTTCCCCATATCAGGCTTTTAACTTCTGCCTTACTTAAACTGATATTCATTTCTACTTTTTCCTTCTCCAATGCCTTCTTCGCCATCTTATCGGCTTTCTCATTTCCCTTCACCCCTACATGAGCTGGAACCCATAAAAAAAATGTATTTGCCTCCCCTGCTGAACGATTCTCGTAATTGACTGTAGAACTTCATACAACAAACCTTGGCGACTACTTGAATAAAAAGACCTCATACTTGCCAAAACTGATGCTGAATCTGTACAGATCACAATTTTTTCAACTGTACTTGATTCCACCCATTTTAATGCGACCAGCACCCCCAACATCTCCACTGTATAAACGCTTAAATTATCTGAAGTTCTTCTATTAAACTCTATTCTTTTTGATGGAACAACTACTCCAAACCCTGTCACTCGTGTCTCAGGTTGTTTGGCACCATCTGTAAAAACATGAACATACTCACTGTACTCTATAAGAAGATGAATATTAAAAACACTAGCCAGGTCTATCTGTTCTCTCTCTCTCTTCTTTATATCCAACACAAACCAGTCCACCTCTGGCCACACCATCCTCCATGGCGGCATTAATGGATATACCACTGTTGGACTAAGCCTCAATTCACCCACACCAAACTCTTTCGTTATATCATTCCCCACCCGACCAAAATGATTCCTCTCACACTTCCCATAAACCCAGCACTCTTTCAACACTCCTTTTGTGGGGTGAGACTCACTGTGCCCTCACAGATTAGCCCAATAGTTCCCCATCAATTGTTTCCTTCTCAACTCCAGTGGCATTTCCCCCATTTCTACCTGCAGAGCAGGCACTGGTGATGATTTAAAAGCCCCACTGCATACCCTTAATGCCTTAGCCTGAATCACGTCCAGCTTTCTCGAGAGACACTGCGGCTGACCCATACACTATACACCCATAATCAAACACAGATCTAATCATAGCTACATATAGTCTTTAAAGCTGAACAGCTCGCTCCCCAATCCCTACCAGTCAAACATCTCATCACATTTATTACCTTTTTGCATTTATCCTCAATCTTCCTAATATGGTCTGCCAATGTTACCCTAGAATCAAAAATAACTCCCAAATATTTAAATGAGCCAACTCTTTCCAACTCTTTCCCATACATCCTCAATTTCATCCCATCCTCAATTCTTTTCCTAGTGAAAAATACAGTTTGAGTTTTCTCTACCGAAAATCTGCACCCCCAGTCAAATCCCCACTCTGTCACCCCATCAATTGCAGACTGGACTTTATTAATAATATGCATCACATTTCTTCCCCTTTTCCACAAAGCCCCATCGTCTGCAAACAGAGAACTTCCTATATCCTCTGGTACCTTTGAAAAAACATAATTTATCATGATTATAAACAATAAAGGACAAATTACACTTCCTTGGGGAGTGCCATTCCCCACCATATACTTATTTGACAATTCAGACCCAATCCGGAGTTGGAATATGTACAACTTAATTAACAAACCTTCCTTCCACATCATGTCATATGCTTTTTCGATATCAAAAAACACTACCACCACTGACTCTTTGTTTGCCTGTGCTTTCCGTATCTCATTTTCAAGCCTTACCACTGCATCCATTGTATGTCTCCCTTTTCTGAAACCACTTTGACAACTTGTCAACAACCCTTTCTTCTCAAGCTCATACGTTAACCTTTCTGTCACCAATCTCTCCATTATTTTACATATGTTCGACGTTAATGCTATTGGCCTATAACTAGAAGGTTTACCGGGATCTTTCCCTGGTTTCCTAATCGGAATCACCACCGCTTCCTTCCATACACTTGGTAACTTTCCCTCCACCCATACTCTATTATATAGTTCTAACAATTTTTCCATTCCTCTTTCTCCTAGATGTTTTAACATTACATAGCTCACCTGATCTCCCCCTGGAGCTGAGGGCTTTGCTTTTTTAATTGCTCTCTGCCATTGTAAATCCATCATCTATTTTCTCCCTAGAATCTACTCTCCTAACAAGCACATCAGGATAATTACTCAAAGTAACTTCTCTTCTCCTTCTCCCTTCCACTGTCAACTGATCAATACTATGCACCTTAGCAATAGATTTGGCCATCAACTCAGCCTTATCTTTATCACATATTGCAGTTTGCTCCTCTAACGTAATCACTGGGTACTCCCACTCTCTTCTATCTCCTCCCATCTTCCTTATCATTCCCCACACTTCTCCTACCGGTGTTGTTCTTCCTATCTTACCACAAAACTGTCTCCAGCGCCCTGAATGAGTGTGGAAGCATGCGTTTTAAAGCATGCTTCCCCACCTGCTCCTCAGGTGCTCCGCATTTCAATGATTGGCACCAATGCTCTTACTGGCGCATCTGTTGAAAATCTGTGGTACACTGCCTCCACAACCTGCCCCCTGGGCCTCCAGGAGCGCTATGCCAGAGACGGGTTGCCACAAGTTGTAATAAGAAAAGAGGAAGAAGAACAAGAAGAACAACAACTACAACAACCATCCATCCATCCATCCATTAATCCTTACCTGTAAATTGTCTTCTGAAGAACACACTAAAACTATTCATTAAACTGCCTGAACACTTTTTGTTCACTTAGGAGCCGTCTACCTGGAATTATATAGGCTATGTTATGTAAACTTCCCATGAATATTTTCCTCATTTACAAAGTGAGTACCACTGGGATATGTCCAATAATGATTGCATTGATTGTCCTTGTGCCTCAACTAGGTCAGAGCTGACACACATTTCCCGTATCGGCCAGTTGCCTCTACCATCTGACTCATCAAGCAATGCTATCACTCTGCCTAACCTTTTACAGTGGATACTGGATAGTAAATTAAATAAATCTTTGGTTGATTGAAGAATAATGGCCAACCAGAAGGCGGTGTAATACCTCAGGTACATTTCCATCTTCTTCAACTGTTATTCTCTTGATAAAAAACTTTGTTCACTAGAATGTCATTGTTATTGTGGTTGTTGCTGTTGAGATGAGCAGAAATCTCCACTGGTTAAAGTATATTAGTTTGCATTAATTAATAATATAGACAAGGTTCTAGGCCTGTTCTTTCTGTAGATATTTAATAATAATTGCATTCAAAGATCACTACGTTTTTCATAACAAGGAATCATGGTTTGTAAACTAATACCGTTCTTTCGACTAGTTGAATCCCATTTATATCGGGCGTTGATTGAATTAGAATTAAACCATTAAATAATCGTCATCTGTGTTCCCAACTTTTTTGTATAATTTCTTGTGGAGCTTATCATTACATATGTGGCTGTCAAAAGAAAGGCCCTTACTGTGTAGGTTTTAAATTTTCTCTCCATGAAAGGAAAAAATTGTAATGTCATCCTAATGACTTATTTAATGGTTCTACACCTTTGCATCTGTCGCCAACAGGGGGCAGTATTTCCACAAAAGACTAACTCTTAAAAATATACGACATGCAGAGGCCTCTATCATTGCTATATTACGCATCAATAGGGCGCACAATTTTTACAAAGTAACCCTATTAGTATTATTGCTTTATTTTAATGTCATCAAATTTCTTTTCCAGTGTGAGAATGCTTAGTCGAACCGAACACAGAGGTATGTGCATTCTGTGGCACGTTCTGGCAAGGCAACATGAGATTGGCTTTGCTACCTGCCCCCTCTGACCATGTTGATTAGAGTTTAGAGATTACAGCTATACTCCAGGTTGCACATTGAACATTCATAAAAGCCCCCCCCCCACCCCAACGTTTGCCACACCCTGACTTTGACTATTACCCCTCAGACATGTTCCTACCCTCGTTTTGTCGTCTCCAGACCACTCCTCCCATCATTAATACACAGAGACAGGTGGACTACTCCCTGCCGTGTGCGTCTGTCTGTCTGTCTGTCTGTCTGTCTGTCTGTCTGTCTGTCTGTCTGTCTGTCTGTCTGTCTGTCTGTCTGTCTGTCTGTCTGTCTGTCTGTCTGTCTGTCTGTCTGTCTGTCTGTCTGTCTGTCTGTCTGTCTGTCTGTCTGTCTGTCTGTCTGTCTGTCTGTCTGTCTGTCTGTCTGTCTGTCTGTCTGTCTGTCTGTCTGTCTGTCTGTCTGTCTGTCTGTCTGTCTGTCTGTCTGTCTGTCTGTCTGTCTGTCTGTCTGTCTGTCTGTCTGTCTGTCTGTCTGTCTGTCTGTCTGTCTGTCTGTCTGTCTGTCTGTCTGTCTGTCTGTCTGTCTGTCTGTCTGTCTGTCTGTCTGTCTGTCTGTCTGTCTGTCTGTCTGTCTGTCTGTCTGTCTGTCTGTCTGTCTGTCTGTCTGTCTGTCTGTCTGTCTGTCTGTCTGTCTGTCTGTCTGTCTGTCTGTCTGTCTGTCTGTCTGTCTGTCTGTCTGTCTGTCTGTCTGTCTGTCTGTCTGTCTGTCTGTCTGTCTGTCTGTCTGTCTGTCTGTCTGTCTGTCTGTCTGTCTGTCTGTCTGTCTGTCTGTCTGTCTGTCTGTCTGTCTGTCTGTCTGTCTGTCTGTCTGTCTGTCTGTCTGTCTGTCTGTCTGTCTGTCTGTCTGTCTGTCTGTCTGTCTGTCTGTCTGTCTGTCTGTCTGTCTGTCTGTCTGTCTGTCTGTCTGTCTGTCTGTCTGTCTGTCTGTCTGTCTGTCTGTCTGTCTGTCTGTCTGTCTGTCTGTCTGTCTGTCTGTCTGTCTGTCTGTCTGTCTGTCTGTCTGTCTGTCTGTCTGTCTGTCTGTCTGTCTGTCTGTCTGTCTGTCTGTCTGTCTGTCTGTCTGTCTGTCTGTCTGTCTGTCTGTCTGTCTGTCTGTCTGTCTGTCTGTCTGTCTGTCTGTCTGTCTGTCTGTCTGTCTGTCTGTCTGTCTGTCTGTCTGTCTGTCTGTCTGTCTGTCTGTCTGTCTGTCTGTCTGTCTGTCTGTCTGTCTGTCTGTCTGTCTGTCTGTCTGTCTGTCTGTCTGTCTGTCTGTCTGTCTGTCTGTCTGTCTGTCTGTCTGTCTGTCTGTCTGTCTGTCTGTCTGTCTGTCTGTCTGTCTGTCTGTCTCTTCAAGGTAGTTCTGGGCCTATCATTCACCGAGCAGCAATCTTGTTCTAAACACATAAAAGCCCCCCCCCACCCCAACGTTTGCCACACCCTGACTTTGACTATTACCCCTCAGACGTGTTCCTACCCTCGTTTTGTCGTCTCCAGACCACTCCTCCCATCATTAATACACAGAGACAGGTGGACTACTCCCTGCCGTGTGTGTGTGTGTGTGTGTGTGTGTGTGTGTGTGTGTGTGTGCGCGTGTGTGTGCGTGTGTGTGCGCGTCTGTCTGTCTGTCTGTCTGTCTGTCTGTCTGTCTGTCTGTCTGTGTGTGTGTGTGTGTGTGTGTGTGTGTGTGTGTGTGTGTGTGTGTGTGTGTCTGTTCTCCAGGCGTATGCAGTCTGCTGTCATCAGTGATGTCCGGAACAGAGGCACATGCAGACAGACAGGAGGACTATCGGTTCCTCCACAGCATGTTGATGGAGAAGAAACTACATCTTCTCTTCAAGGTAGTTCTGGGCCTATCATTCACCGAGCAGCCATCTTGTTCTAAACACAGATGGTTGGAGGAACTGAATGCAGAACAGAAGGTGTTACCACGATGGACCCTTTCTTGTCCTACTACATGATTTAGAAACATTTATTCCATATTTTCCTGAAAATGTGTCCGATTTATGATGATGATGGTGATGTTGATAATGATGATGATGGTGAGATTGATAATGAGGATGATTATGATGAGGTGAAGTCAAATTATTAGTAGTAGGTGTTTGCAGTAGCTGGAGTAGCATTAGCAGTCTTATAATTTCAGTTGTAGTTTTGGTAATTGTAAATAGTAATATAATAGCTTTAGTAGCAGGTGGTTTATTAGTCAGCGTAGTAGTGTAATTAGCAGTCACAATGCCCTCTGATAGAGAAGAAGCACACAGACAGAGTTCAAATCCATCTACAGAAGTGGAGCATATAGATCACAGTGGTCCGCAGTGGAACCTCGATGGGACATCGTGGTGACCTCTTCATAACCTTGTCATTACCACAGATCCACGAGCGTCTGAAACGCTTCGAGAAGCGTGGTCCTATCCCAGCCCGTGACCAGGCCTCCACGCTGGTGCCCAACGTAGGTACCTTGTAATACTACAGGATCATCGTACAAGTCCATAGCAGTCCTATAGTAGCAGCGTAAGTAGTATTCCACAATGACCTAATACAACTAGCATTATGACGATGTATCCTGTACTAAACGACCTAATGGCTCAAAGCTTATGGAATGCATGTTAGATTCAAACATGTTATGTTTTGATCTGTGAAAGAGAAGAGGTCATCTTTAATATCAGTGTACTTTTTGCTTATTTAGTGTACTTTTGGTCTCTTTTAGGTTATCCAGGGCACTGTTGAGCTGTTCAGCTGTTAAAAGGATTTCATGCATTGGCTAATATTTCAGGTTGGAGGAGAAATATTCAGTCTGGATGTAAGATGAAGTGACGCTGAGTACTCCCACTACAATGATCCAAAACTACTGCTAGGCTCCTCACTGCTCCTCGCACTCACAGCTTTGATTTCATTTACTTTTCCAACAAGCATTCAGTGTTCTTCAGAAGAAAACAGAAAACCTAAGAGCTACCCTTAACGTCTTTTCCCCAATAAACATACTTTTCACCTGGTCTCTAGCTATGTATTCCCTGTCCCCTGTCCCCTCTCCTCTCTCTTCATTCCTAACTACACTGTCTGTCCCCCCAACACAAAATACAACCCTTCCCATCTCATCCCCTCTATCTTCATACGTCATGCTTCTGGTACTGATCCTGATTCATTCTCCACAGCCTCTCTCTCCCCCCCCCCCCTTCTCTCTCTCCCCCTGGCTTGAATCACTCAGGCCTTTTGGAGGGGAGGGAGGCAGAGTGGGTGGTTGGGCTGGTTGATGGTGGTGTTGTGCTAGTGGAGGGGTGCGTGGGGGCTGCACAGATCTGTTTTCCCTCAGCGATGCTTCTGTTTGCGCACAGTGGAAACTAATGACCTTCATGCATTGTGTTCGCTGGAGAGCGGCCGGGACATCTTGAAGCAGTAGAAGTCTGTTACACTAATACGACAGACAACACGACAATGGCAGCGGCGGTTTCTCTCTCTCTCTCTCTCTCTCTCTCTCTCGATCGAAAGTACCACCATTGTTGCCACGGTTACATTGTTTTAAGGGAATCCTGTGTTCTACCCCCTAAAAAATGCAAACGGTGACTGCGGTGGATGGGAATTAGAAATCAGACTGTTTTCTTTCTTTCTTTCTTTCATTCTTTCTCTTTCTTTCTTTTTTTGGAGGTTGATGCAGTGAGTATAAATACGAAAGATCTAAAGCAAACTCAAACTCACTGACTGAAATGTCATAAATAATTTTTGCCCTCTTTCCCTCCAGCTTGTAGATGAGTTGTCAAATTACTCCACAGTCCAGGGGGAGGAGCTACTGTCCCTTCTCTGTGAGCCTCACTTCAAGGTGAGTAGTAAGGCTGTATTATAACCACTCTCTTCATCCAAAGGTGACATACCCACCAACATTCACACTACACACTCACACAGGAAATTCATGTGATTTTAGGATTCTGCTTTATAGAATCTCCCTGCAGACTCTAATATAGACATATTAGAGTCTTGAGGAATGTATTCAACCCCCTCATTGGTCCCTGGGTCATGGCCTGTTGACACATATTAGCCCCACCAGCATGTTGCAAACCACCCTCTGGGTAATGTTCTCTAACCCAAGCTCTCATTTAGAGGATCACACAAAGTCACATACACCATACAAACACACAGATACACTGTGGTACCCCGGTGCTCGGTTGAGCCGGAATCCACTGACAAAACTCGCTTGGCGTAGGGTTTTTAGCCATGGCAGGCATTTATTTAACCATCAACATGAAACAATCAAATCAAAGAAGGAGTCGCGGTCTCTAGGGCCTCCGTGGGCCTCTAGGGCCTCCGTGGGCCTCTAGGCTCTCTCCTTGCCACGAGCCCTTCCTTCCTGCTCCCGACCCGTGCTGTGCTGTGCTGTGCCTCCTTTTAAAATGGCTCCCGTGCTTTCGGCCAGGTGTCCCCCAATCACCCTGATTGGGGTGCCGAAAGGGCTGCTCTCCATCGCCAGCTGGTGGGTGGGGGTGGTACACCCCGTCCTCCACGGTACCCCGGGCCCGTCCAGGCCGAGGACCACGTGGCGGGATGCCACAACACACAAACACAAACACACACACAGACACACACACACACACACACACACACACACACACACACACACACACACACACACACACACACACACACACACACACACAGGCCAGTGCACATCTACACATTCACTAACTCACACCTCACACTGTGGCATGCATACCACGTCACACACACACGAACACACACACATACACACACTTGCAGAGACACACACACACCCACTCACATACACAATCACACACACATGCAATCACACACAAACATACAGAGTTCACAGACATACAGAGACAAGCACACGCACTCATACAAACACACACAGGCACACATACACCATTGTTTTTCAATAGGCCGTAATGCACCAGGCTTGTCCCTAAAGAGGACCTGAAGGTGGCCAAGTGCAAGCCGACAGGTTTGTTTAAACAGAACTTAACGACCTGTTAGTTCCTGGCCTGCATTCAGAAGCTCACATACACACACACACACACACACACGCATACACACAAACGCGTAAACACACGCACACACACTCGCAACAGACACCGGGGCATATCATATCCTGTTACTGATTGTTTGTGGTCTTGAAAAAGCCCTGAGAGGCACCAGAAACGCCTTGCTCATGGGTTGGCAGGCTCCAACGCTGACGGGCACGGGGGTCTCAACGAGACCTACTGACAGACGGATGTGCTGATTGTTGGCCTTAGACTTGATGAGCAGATCTTTCTGGCCTTCAGTCCGTAGCGCACAAGACATTCCCGTTAGAGGAGGGACACTGGTCTGCCCAGTGCTGGTGGGGACTTACAACCGCATGAGTGTGGCCTACTGCTCTGCTTCAAACACCTCAGGGCTCCACAGCAGCCAATGATAACTATGACCTCAGCCTAGCCCTCTGCAGCAGTAGCACTCATTCATGAAACAGTTGAGAGGAATGACCCAGGATGAAACTGTTCTTTAAGAATAAAGAGTAGAGTCAGGGATTTATTTCAGCAAGGGACAGACATCAAAGGATTAAATAATTAGTTTTTCCTGTGTCCCACCCTCCTGTCGGTCTCCCCCCAACCTGTCCCCGGCCCCCCCAGAGCCTCCTGTGGGTGCACGATGCTGTGGCCCAGCATCAGTTTGAACCCCAACTGCCACCGCTACCCGAGAACATTCTGGAAGAGAGCGACGACTCGGTCAAGATCGTCAGTCTGGTGAAGAGTGCAGAGCCACTGGTCAGTGGACATGAGTCGGGAGGGGTGATGAGCAGTTACACTAAGTACTTAGGAAATGTTCTTTGGGGAGATCAACTTTTTCTTCGTCTCGAGCTCAATCTAGCGTGACTCTTATATGCCACTCTGCATGTTGCTTTCTCCTTGGTTTGTTTTGATACCTCACCCCTGAACATGCCATTTTTTCCCTGACTGTACTGACGACTCCACAACGACTGCCTCATTCAACTTTCGATTTCATTTCCTCCAGCTCCACCAAGGAAAGCATTTTAGAAGAGACCATTGCGAGTGAAGCCAACCATATACCATGTTCTCAGATAAGGCCCAGCTCTAGTTTGGTTTTTGACTTTGGGTAAGATGTGCATAACAAGTAAAGACGTTGGTATAGCGAGCAGGCAGAGCCATGCACAGGCTTCCACACAGCAGACTGCATGAAAGAGCATCACAGAGCACTCCAATGCTCCCGATTGGTTGAGCATTAAAATATCTTACATCATGTTTGACTGTTGAGGAAACTGACATGCTATTGAAGTCATTGTAGCAATGTGCATGCTACACTTCACCTCTTGAATTTCATTGGGCTCCTCCAAAGAAAAGGACGCAGGGCAGTGGTGTTGAAAGAGGTTTATTGTAAAGGTTTGCTGATAATGATAAATGACATGGGGCATCTTGTTGCCATGCAGGAGATCTCTCCTGAGTCTCTCCTGACTCCAATGAGCAACAGGTGAGCAGCCTTAGCCAGCCCCAGAGTCCATTCAGACTGGGCCAGGTGAGGCTGCTGAAACCAGCCCTCATCCATACAAACTCCCACTGTCATGTTGTCAAGCGGCAAGACCGCTAGGACGCACGAGTGATGGCATCGCCAGGACAGAATCACTGCAGAGTGAAGGCACAGCCAGGACAGAATCACTGCAGAGTGAAGGCACAGCCAGGACAGAATCACTGCAGAGTGAAGGCACAGCCAGGACAGAATCACTGCAGAGTGAAGGCACAGCCAGGACAGAATCACTGCAGAGTGAAGGCACAGCCAGGACAGAATCACTGCAGAGTGAAGGCACAGCCAGGACAGAATCACCTATTATCAATCACAGATTGATGGAAGGAAGGAGGTCTCCTGAGTGACAATCAGGATCTGCTTTCCAAAGGACACCAATGCCTTGTGACTTTTTATTGATCTGAATTTCTGACGCTCATTTTTCAAATTACGCATGTTTATTGAGTTGTAGTGTGTGTGTGTGTTTGTCTGTGTGTGTGAGTGTGTGTGTTTCTGTCTGTGTGTGTCTGAGTGAACTTCGACCCAGCGCCCTCCACATGTGTGTGTGTGTGCGTGTGTCCTCGCGTGTGCGCATGTGTTTGTGTGTGCGTAAGCCATACGCCGTGTGTGTCTATGGTTGACTTGGGGAAGCTTCTTTCTTTGGTAATTTCTTTTTCGCAGAGCCAATAATAGAAAACATACCGTTTGTATTGATCCCCGAGCCCTTGCGAGGAGGGAGGGGGCCTGACCCCTCGCTGACATGGCCCCAGATTGGTCCAATGTGTGTCCATTTTCCAGACAACAGGGGCCCCGCCCGTGGTGGAGCTGATTGTAGCTCTTACTACTACACAAGACGACACTCTTTCCATTGGACGTGCTCCACATCAACAACATCTGCTGAGCATGATGCTGATTTAGATCTTCTGCCATTCGTTTGTTAAATGCATGAAGGGGGGGAAGGAAAAAAATGCAGAGTCAATGATACAAATGACTTTGTAGGTTTTTAGCGAAATGGCTTTATATTATACACTGAGTCGGCCTCTGCCTTTAATCAAATACACCGCAGTGTGCAGACATCTCTCTCTCTCTCTCTCTCTCTCTCTCTCTCTCTCTCTCTCTCTCTCTCTCTCTCTCTCTCTCTCTCTCTCTCTCTTTCGTCTTCTTTATATCTCCTAACCATTACTTCCTGCCTCGGTCTCCTCTTTTTGATCTTCATCATTGGCCTGTCCGTTCATTCAACACCTCTGTGTCACCCCCCCAACATCCCCCCCATCCCCCCTACACTCCCCCTCTCCGGCCCCCTCCAGGGAGCCACCATCAGGCGGGACTGCTCCACCGGGGCCATCCTCGTGGCCAGGATCCTGAAGGGCGGCGCGGCGGACAAGAGCGGTACAGACCTCAGTGCAGGCTGCGGCCCAGCTCCCTATCAGCGTCTGTCTAGTCCAATCAGCTCTGTAGCATGATCCACATTGTGGTAGCCATCGGCTCCGTAGCCCTGATAGAGAGTTGCCTGGGGAATGTTTTTCTTAGGGCTAATCCACCAAGGAGACGAGCTGAGAGAGGTGAACGGAGTCTCGCTGGATCACAAGACGCCACAGGAGATCCTCCCTCTCCTTGTTAGTATTAGCTCTCTCTCTCTCTCTGTCTCTCTCTCTCACTGTCTCTGTCCCTTTTTCTTTCTCTTCTCTCACTCTCTCTCTCCGTCCCTCTCCCTCTCTCTGTCTCTCTCTCTGTCTCTCTCGCTCTGTCTCTTTTTCTTTCTCTTCTCTCTCTCTGGCTCTCTCTCTCTTTCCCTTCTCTTTTTCTTCTCGTCTCTTCTCCTCTCTCTCTGTCGAATAGGTGTATAATAGGTGTGTGTGTGTGTGTGTGTCTCACTCTCTCTCTCTGTCTCTCTCTCTCTGTCTCATTCTCTGTCTGTCTCTGTCTCTTCTACTTTCTCTTTTCTCTCTCTGTCTCTGTCTCCGTCTCTCTCTCTTTCTCTTCTCTTTTTCTTTTCTTCTCTTCTCTTCTCTTCTCTTCTCTTCTCTTCTCTTCTCTTCTCTTCTCTTCTCTCTCTCTATGTCAAATAGGTGTAGAATAGGTGTGTGTGGGTGGGTCTTGTCTGCCCTTTTTGACTTAGCTAACCAGTGCATGTCTTGTTTCAGGCGAGTTCTCAGCGGGAGGTAAAACTCAAAGTGATTCCTGCTGACGTCCACACCGAGCAGGCGGCCAATAGGAAGCATGAGGTACTGGTCTAACAGGATGTTGTATGTTTTGGTCTTGATGAAATCTGTTCTGATTAAATGCCTGAAATGGAGGGCTTTATTCGTCCAGGATAGGGAACGTGGGTGTCCCAGCAAAATAACAGCACTATAAAAAAGATACTTAAAGGAAACACATTTAAAACAAGAATATGCCCAAATATTTAGAATATCAATTCCTTTAATTGTCATGTTCTTGTTGTTAGTTTTTTATTGGCTCAATATCTTTATGGTTTAAGCCATGTGTTAATTATCTTTAAAAGTTTTTGATGTGAATCCCCCCATGCCGAGTATGAAGCCTCCTCTTATCTCCTGTTTCTGGAGTTGTTTGTGAGGGCTCTGCTGGACTACGACCCAGAGAAGGACCCGTGCGTCCCGTGTAGAGAGGTGGCGCTGACCTTCAGGAGGGGCGACGTCCTGCAGGTGCTCAGCAAGGAGGACGACACCTGGTGGCAGGCCCGTCACCACGGAGACCACGACTCCTGGGCGGGGCTTATTCCCTCAGAACAGCTCCACCAAAGGCCAGTTCACAAATTGCTTTTCCCCTTGTTTTTTGATTGGTTTAAAACTTCAGACCATTGGGAAGATGAGAGAAACTGAAATATAAATGTATTATAATATATTTTCTTCAAATGATATCGTTCCTGTTTTTATGTCTTGATGTCGACCACTCCGAAAAGTGCTTTAGAAATAGAAGTATGACCAATAAAGAAGAGACGTTGTTCTATCATGATGGTGGAATGAGTTCCTTGCCGATGTCTGGACTGCAGAGTTCCTCACCAGCTTCCACAAACAACTCAAGACTAACCTGCTTGGAGTTCACCTAGGCTCTACATAGCCACCCGTCCCATCCCTCCTTTGCAATTATTGTTTGTTGCACATCCTGGCACTTAAAGGAGACATATTGTGGTGTTTTCCCAACAAGTAAACAAAATATTTGAGTTCCAGAAAACATGTTTTTGAAGCTGTTTGCTACTCGCCTACCGCTATTCCCCTCCGTTTCAGTCCCTTCAGAATCGATGTTTCTGGTGTCTGTAGCTTTAATGCAAATGAGCTGCTGCCCATTGACCAATGATATCATGGCCAAAAGCTATGTGTGCCTCAGATGATATTATGAATCATAAAGACTGCGTCCGACGTCTCTGGTACTTCCACAACAAGGAAAGACTCGTAGCGGGGCATATCTCAGCCATGGTGGAGAAGAATTGGGGGAAAGGAACTTTGGCCTTGACTCTCTAAAGTCCATGAACCGCGGCATGGAGGAGAAAGGGATTGTACTCCGGGAGCTGAGCTGCCGGACTGCCGCCGAGCTCTCCGTGCCGAAGCGGCCGGACAGCTGCCGAAGCTTCGGTGGCAGTCCGGCCGCCGCCGAAGCCGCCCGGCCGCCGCCGAAGCTTTGGTGGCAGTCCGGCAGCTCCGGCGGTGTACTCCGGGAGCTGCACTGCCGCCAAAGCTTTCCGGCTGCTGCAGCGGGTGTACTCCGGGAGCAGAACTGCCACCGAAGTTTCGGCGGCTGTCCGGCGGGGGTAGCTCGGCAGTAGTCCGGCAGCTCAGCTCCGGGAGTACAGTCCCTTTCTCCTCCATGTATCCTCCTCCAGACGGCCGCCGAAGCATCTGCGGCAGTCCGGCAACTCCGGCGGGGGGAGCTCGGCATCAGTCCGGCAGAAAAGGGATTGTACTCCCGGAGCTGAGCTGCCGGGCTGCCGCCGAGTTCCAGGAGCTGAGCTGCTTGTCCGCTGGTCCACAAAATCTTACCTATGCTCTGATTGGAGGGGAGTGGGGAAGTGGGAGGTAATATTCAACTGTGCCCCCTTCCTGTGTAGGAGAGGGCGCCGAAACTGACTCGCTCGTTTGGTAACTGTAGGTGGGGTACTTTCAGGAATGCTCACTCAGAAAATCATGTACAGACTTTTTTCAAAGTTTGAATGCTTGTGGGAGCACCAGACACCCAAAACAACACCCCAAATTCCAGGAAAAGTGTTGTTTTCATAATATGTCCCCTTTAATGTTTGCACTTATTGTATGTTGTACGTCCATGCATTTAATGTACAAACTTGTTGTATGTCGTACTTAGTTGTGTAGCGTCTTATTCTATCTATCTTTGTTGTATACAGGTAATGTGGTAACCTAGTGATTGTTAGCACTTGGCATTAGGTTCTATGAACATCCTTTCTGTACCCACAGCGATATTTGTTGTTTCACCTTCTTCTGACAAATGCACTCATTGTAAGTCGCTTTAGATAAAAGCATTTACTAAATGCCCTAAATGTACTAAATGTAAATGTAAATGCCATGATGTCATTATGTCTGATGTGTTGTTTCTCCTCTCCAGGAGGCTGGCGTTGTGTATCTGATGTGTTGGTTCTCCTCTCCAGGAGGCTGGCGTTGTTTATCTGATGTGTTGGTTCTCCTCTCCAGGAGGCTGGCGTTGTGTATCTGATGTGTTGGTTCTCCTCTCCAGAAGGCTGGTGTTGTGAATCTGATGTGTTGGTTCTCCTCTTCAGGTGGCTGGCGTTGTGTATCTGATGTGTTGGTTCTCCTCTCCAGGAGGCTGGCGTTGCAGCAGCCCCAGGCCCTGTTCCCGTCCGGGTGCCTCCAGCCTCCAGGTCAGCCGTAAACACCTCTCCCACCGCTGCACCTGCAGACAGTTACCAGCCAACCGTTTAACACCGTAGAATAAACACATCAGGGGGCGGCGGCCGCTGGGGTCTGGGGTCAAAGATGAGGGGTCAGGGGTTGTAGTCGAGGCCAGCCCACTGCTGTGGCCCAGCTGTTCTTCTGACTTGTCTTTTTCCCTCCACATGCTGCGCAGAAGACGACGAAGGTACTGGCGGCGTGCACTGCCATATCGTTGTATATATATATTATAAATATATATATATATATTTATATTTATATATTTATATATATAAGTTTCAAAGATTACATTTATGTTTCAAGTGGCTGCACTGAGGATATTTTCCAAATAACATCTTTCTAATGTTTTTTTGATGGGGGGGCTTGTTTTTAAAGCCAGCCTATTTATTTAATTGTTTTTCGACATAATTTACTTCATTGAAGGCCTTATCTTTGTGTTTCTTCTGGTTTTCAGTTAAAGAGGATGTGGACTATGGGGCGATATCAGGAGTCCGTGTTGGTAAGATGTGTAATACTCCACTGGAACCATGCTTTGCCTTGAAAGTATTTACTGACATGCAAATGGAGCGGAAAGAAAAGCCAACCTGTGTTTGATATAAACACAGGTCATCTGATTCAGCTGTCGTTCTGTGTGGCTTCAGGCCGCACTACAAAACACAAATTAATGACATTTTCTTTCCTTCCACTGATCTCATGTCTTGGACACAGTGGTAGTGTGTTTGTGTGTGTGTGTGTCCCTGTTTTTCTCTCTGTGTCCTTTTGTGTGTGTGTGTGTGTGTGTGTGTGTGTGTGTGTGTGTGTGTGTGTGTGTGTGTGTGTGTGTGTGTGTGTGTGTGTGTGTGTGTGTTTGTCTCTCTGTCTGTGTGTGTCCAAACATGGACACACACAGACAATCATGTTTGTTTGTACAATAAATATGTGGAATAAACCACATTCAGCTAGATGCGGAAACACAATTTGGCACTGCAGAACACAGGCAAGGTGAACAGCAGATTCTTATTAATTTGTTCCATGAAACAACAATGTGGATGTTATCTGACCCAACAGCCCAGCCGGGCTAGGCCTTTGTTCTCATAGAACAGGTATTGATCGCAACAATAGGTGCCGTGTATCCATAGGCATGCAACAACAAATAGAAGCAAATGTATAGATGCAAGTCAGTGAGGTTATAACGAGGTAGGAACAGGAGAGTAACCGAAAGGAGGCGGGAGAGTGGAGCAGGGAGAGGGTTCTACTCCCAGCTGAGCGTCTCTGGGATTGTCTACCTGTAGGTCAATGAGCTCATGAATGACCTGTTTTATAAATGTTCCTTTGGATCAAAACATTGGGTTTATTGAGTCAATAGGATAGCCATAATGTGGCTCTTATATTTTCCTTCCCCTGCTCTGCGATTGCACGGTAGATTTGTCTTAAGCGTGGCCCTTGACAGTGTACACTAGACAGTAAATTCATCTTAAGGCCCTCGATAGTGAACACCAGACTGTCGTTTCACCTTAAGGCCCTCGATAGTGAACACCAGACCGTTGTTTCACCTTAAGGCCCTTGATAGTGAACACCAGACCGTCGTTTCACCTTAAGCGGGGCCCTCGATAGTGAACACCAGACTGTCGTTTCACCTTAAGGCCCTTGATAGTGAACACCAGACCGTCGTTTCACCTTAAGGCTCTCGATAGTGAACACCAGACCGTCGTTTCACCTTAAGGCCCTCGATAGTGAACATCAGACCGTCAGTTCACCTTAAGCGGGGCCCTCGATAGTGAACACCAGACCGTCGTTTCACCTTAAGGCTCTCGATAGTGAACACCAGACCGTTGTTTCACCTTAAGGCCCTTGATAGTGAACACCAGACCGTCGTTTCACCTTAAGCGGGGCCCTCGATAGTGAACACCAGACTGTCGTTTCACCTTAAGGCCCTTGATAGTGAACACCAGACCGTCGTTTCACCTTAAGGCTCTCGATAGTGAACACCAGACCGTCGTTTCACCTTAAGGCCCTCGATAGTGAACATCAGACCGTAAGTTCACCTTAAGCGGGGCCCTCGATAGTGAACACCAGACCGTCGTTTCACCTTAAGGCCCTTGATAGTGAACACCAGACATTGACATCGACCGTCTGGCGTTAGAGTTGATTTGCCGTGGGTGTACTTTGGAGTGGGTAACACTGTTATATTAGCAGGCTAGTATTGCCCGTTGCCGTGTGCTAGCCTAGCACGAGCAAACTCTGCAACTAGAAGGACAGAATGAAATGTGTTGAAAACTGACTCCAATGATAAAGAACACCAAGGCTAACTTGGGAATCAGGCCCTATGTCCAAATTTCCGAACTACCCTTTCGATAGTGAACAGCAGACAGGGAGGACTAGTGACTATCTGATGAACAGACAAACTGTGCGTCCACACACGCACACACATCAATGAAAATGTAAAAACAGTGCTGAATCTGCCAATAAACATCGTCGACATCAGCCCAGGAACAGGAACAGGAAAGAGCTGTTGGTGTCACGCTGCCAACCCCACACCGCATGGCACGCGCTGCAGCGTGGCGCTCGCACACGGCAGTGCAAGCCATGCCTGAAGAAGTACTCCAGAATCTCCAGGCTCTGAGCATGTCTACGTCTCTTTCTCTCTGTCTGTCTCTATCTGTCTGTCTGTCTGTCTGAGTCTCTCTCTCTCTCTCTCTCTCTCTCTCTCTCTCTCTCTCTCTCTTTCTCTCTGTCTGTCTCTATCTGTCTGTCTGTCTGTCTGAGTCTCTCTCTCTCTCTCTCTCTCTCTCTCTCTCTCTCTCTCTCTCTCTCTCTCTCTCTCTCTCTCTCTCTCCTCCCACTACCGAGAGTATAGTGCCGATGTTGGAGTTGATAAAGCGGCACATTGATTGGCAGCCGACGTTAGCCTGACGATACTTAAAGGGGCGGTTTTGTGTGTAAACTTGAATTTGACATCATGTCAGAAATTGTACAATGTTTTGCTGCAATTCCTCCAAGTCTTGACAAGGAGGACAAATCTTAAATTAAACAGGGGAACATAACTTGAACCACAAACTTGTTATTGTATAGCAATGTAATCTATCTTGTACACGAAAGTATACAAGTTAGGTTTGACAGATCAGTTATTTGTGATGGTATTGTTGAAGAGAGACATCACCATCATAATTTAGTTTCTTACCCATGTAACATAGTTGATATATATGTATACGATACTTAAAGGGGCGCCTTTAAGGCTATTGGACATGGGATACAAAGGGGGGATTTGGGGGAAGGCAAATATAAATTTTCTGTTCTGTCTACACAAAAATACACATGTATGATATGCACACAAATGTGCAAACGCACACAAAAACATGCCATAAAACATAAAATAATCACCTCTTCTTCGCCCAGCCGGTCAGAGGAGGAGCTTCAGGCTGGGCCGGAGGGGCGGTCACGGGACAGACCCCAGGAGGAGGAGGGCCGCTGGGCTGGAGGGCCTCACCCGGGCCCCCGCCTACCTGGAGGTGGTCCCCTACCGCAGGGGCCCCAATGACCGGCCGCGCCTGGTCCTACTAGTGGGTAAGACAGACACAGACAGACAGACAGACCATAGTGACTGAAGACAGACAGACAGACAGACCATAGTGACTGAAGACAGACAGACAGACCATAGTGACTGAAGACAGACAGACAGACAGACAGACAGACAGACAGACAGACCATAGTGACTGAAGACAGACAGACAGACAGACAGACAGACAGACAGACAGACAGACAGACAGACAGACAGACAGACAGACCATAGTGACTGAAGACAGACAGACAGACCATAGTGACTGAAGACAGACAGACAGACAGACCATAGTGACTGAAGACAGACAGACAGACAGACAGACAGACAGACAGACAGACAGACAGACAGACAGACAGACAGACAGACAGACCATAGTGACTGAAGACAGACAGACAGACAGACAGACCATAGTGACTGAAGACAGACAGACAGACAGACAGACAGACAGACAGACAGACAGACAGACAGACAGACAGACAGACAGACAGACAGACAGACCATAGTGACTGAAGACAGACAGACAGACAGACCATAGTGACTGAAGACAGACAGACAGACAGACGGACAGACAGACAGACAGACAGACAGACAGACAGACAGACAGACAGACAGACAGACAGACAGACAGACAGACAGACAGACAGACAGACAGACAGACAGACAGACAGACAGACAGACAGACAGACAGACAGACAGACCATAGTGACTGAAGACAGACAGACAGACAGACAGACCATAGTGACTGAAGACAGACAGACAGACAGACAGACAGACAGACAGACAGACAGACAGACAGACAGACAGACAGACAGACAGACAGACAGACAGACAGACAGACAGACAGACAGACAGACCATAGTGACTGAAGACAGACAGACCATAGTGACTGTAGACGGGCAGTGATGGTTTAATGGTTCCTGATCTGAGAGCAGCGTGACCACCCCAGCTCCAGCCCGCTGCAGAGGGGCTGTGGAGGCTCTCCGGGCCTCCACAGTAAAGGCCTGGTCATGTTACAATAGAATCAGGAGTCAACTGCGATCAAGAGAGGAGGCAATCTTTGGAAAGAACAAAAACAGGGCGGAGCGAGAGCGGTAAGTAGGGATCTGCGAGAGACACTGGTGATTGAGCGCCGCGGAGGGCAATGAGTCGTGACGGGCGGGAGGACACAGTGATATGGAGCAGATGAATGATGCTTGGAGGAGGGGGTAGAGGGCTGGATCAGGCGAAATGGACCCCTGATAATGTCAGCCAAGAGCTCCATCAGCAAGCTGGAACTGTTGGCGCAGCCGGGATTTAGATTTAGTCAGCTTTAATTGACTTGGAGCTTATCCGAACTCTGGATTCTGTTTTAGTGTGCGCCGTAAAGGCCCATGGAGCAGAGGTCATCAGCGGAGCGGGATAGCGTATTGGCACATAAGCCGCGGAGACGTGGGGGGAAAAGTGAAGGTGGAATGGCTTCAACAGCAGCAGACTGAGGGGCTTGGTCCAGGGGCCAGAGGCTTTAACCCTATCTACCTGTTTCAGAGGTCTTTTTTGACATATCTTAATGAACTAATAGACTAGTACTGCTGTGGCCCCAGGAAAAACCCCGGTGCCAGACACTTTAAATCCTTAAAGATTGTGTAACGTTTAAAAAGGTTTAAAAGGTGGCCTGAGCATAGGAAAGTATCCATGTTGCACAGCGATGCCCTATCCGCTTTTAGTGGCTGGTGGAGGCTGGGGAAGACATTAGCGATGTAAGAGGAAGAGGAGGGGGTGGTGGAGCTGTAAACCTGATAGTTTGTGCTCGTATTGAGGTCATGTGATGGAAAAGGCAGGTATGTCAGGAATCTTTTTCTCATCGGACATTTAAGTCTGATGCAATCTGGGGGCCAGGGCTCGCGTTGGTAATACTGATATTGATCTATAAAGGCAAACCCCAGATAGCATGTGTATAAGCGTGTGTGGGTGTGGGCCTGTGTTTCTTTGTTTGTGTGTGTGTGTGTGTGTGTGTGTGTGTGTGTGTGTGTGTGTGTGTGTGTGTGTGTGTGTGTGTGTGTGTGTGTGTGTGTGTGTGTGTGTGTGTGTGTGCCTGTCAGTGTATGTGTGCGTGTGTGTGTGTGTGTGTGTGTGTGTGTGTGTGTGTGTGTGCTTGTGTGCCTTTGTGTGTTTCTTTCTTTTTGTGTTTGCGCGCGTGTGTGTGTGTGTGTGTGTGTGTGTGTGTGTGTGTGTGTGTGTGTGTGTGTGTATGTTTGTGTCGGTTTGACTATATGCTCTGCAGTGCAATGCGAAGATGTGAATCTGTGTGTGCTTAATCCATTGCATCCGTCATGTTGGAGTGCCACTGATACCGCACGGCTATGCAAGATGTCTTGTGGATAAATGACCCTCCAAGGGCCCCATATTCATTCATATATAAGAGCCAAACATTTTAGAGAGGCTCATGGTGAACGTAAAGAGGAGGATCGATTCTGGAGAATACTGAATAAAATCGGAATAAATCAGAGCTCTTTCTGTCTGCTCCTCTCGTCTTTTTCTCTGCTTGACCATCGGCCGCTTTCCCCTCTCAGCTCTCTCTCGTTCCTAAACCATCCCTCATTTATTTGTTCTGTTCCTGTCTCTCTTCTAATCTTGGTGGAGGTAAATACCTCAGCAGCCCTTTGATTGAAGGACACGATGTCCACGTGAGGAAAATATGACCTAGCTAAACACAGCTAGCTTGCGCTGAGCTAGCATGGCTCCTCCACATCAACTCTTCTCCTGCTGTTCTGCTGTGTGACCCCAACAGGGCCCCCGGGGGTCGGTGTGAGCGAGCTCCAGCGAAGGCTGCTGGTTTCTGACCCCGAGCAGTACGGTGTCACCGTACCATGTAGGTCGAGGTTAAGAGCGTTTCCATGATGCAATGTTGTGTCCTTGCAATGATGTCTAGCCCAGTGGTTCAGTCTATTTTATTGTAGTGGGTATACCGTGATGATTCGCTTCCAGCAGACGCTGGGAGGGTGTGCACCACACTCACTAACGCAGGGGTCCACAACCCGCTGCATGGATTTAAGAGTACAAGTATTATCAACAACAATGGAAAAGCTGAATAGACTTGTCAGTTTAAATACCAGTATTAACAATTAACAAATAGAACAGAAAAATGACAAGTTGTCCTTTGTGTATCTATAGTAGCAATAGCACCTGCTAAACAAGGTCAAAATCTACTACAATGATTGAATGAACTGTTTACAACCATGGCTAACCAATGCATGAGAAGGAGGTGAAATGAGACCAATGTTCCACTCTTTCAATTGCTCTAATTATAGCTCTAACTGTTGTTATCTAACATACCATACAGTCATTGAATTGTGTAAAAATCTGAAATTACTGCGCCTTAAAAATTACCATGAATTAGCTATACTCTCATTTGCATGGTAATTAACTTTATGAATTTCAATTGTGTATACCAACTGCATGTTGGCTGACATTTACCAAACTTTCTTTCCCTCCACTCTAACCAAGGAAGTCTGTTTTTAAATTCCCTAGCCTGACACTCAAGGTTGGCCAGGGGTTCTCATCTAAAATAACAAGGAGATATACAGTGGGATCAATATATATTATATATATATTGAAATATATAACTGCAATAAAAGGACTGCAAGGATAAGAATAATATGTATCCTTGCACATTTTTAAGTGGGTATACGGAAATCCTGGAGCGTTCCTAGTGGGTATACGGCGTATACCTGCGTATCACGTAGAGTAGACTATGCTACCTACTTGTCTAGCCTACAAGGCTACTAGTTACTTGGTAGCTGAACTGTGTACACGAATCCCCTCGATCTTTCTCTGTAGTACTTTCTCTATGTTTGCCCTCCTCATCTCATCCAATCTTTCCCTCTCGTTGTCTTCCCTTTTCTCTCACCCTTCACCTCCTGCCCGTTCTCAACTCTCGCTCTCTCCCACCCTTTAACACACACCCTTACTCTCTCTCTCTTTTCAAATAATCTCTGACACATACCCTTACTCTTGGCCTCTCTCTCCCTCCCTCTCTCTCTCTCTCTCTCTCTCTCTCTCTCTCTCTCTCTCTCTCTCTCTCTCTCTCTCTCTCTCTCTCTCTCTCTCTCTCTCTCTCTCTCTCTCTCTCTCTCGCTCTCATGCAGATACATCACGGATGACAAGAATAAAAGAACAAAATGGAGTGGACTACTACTTTGTCTCACAGCGCCAGTTTGAAGAAGACATCCTGAACCATAGGTACCCGTTTTGTCACTTAACATTGAATTCAAGATAAAGTCCTGGCTTCGATTCCCCATGTCTTCAGTTCTCCTGGAGGCTTCGATGAGCCAGAGGCCTTCACCCCCACCTGCTCCTGAAGGTCATGTACCCGTCTCACTGGGGATCACGAAGTAAATGGGTGAATAGTGGAACATGAAACTCTCTCTGTGTCTCTGTAGGTTCATAGAGTATGGGATGTACCGGGGCCATTATTATGGGACCAGTCTGGACTCTGTGGCTGAAGTGATGGCCGAGGGGAAGATGTGCCTGGTCAATCTACACCCGGCTGTGAGTCCCAGGCTGCATCATGCAGTTCTGAGTGCTGTATTGACACGGACATCTGACATTATGCACACAGTAATCAGTAATACACGCTTCATGACAATAACAATTACAAAGGTAATAGTGATAATTATAACTTGTATAACATGATAATAAATTGAACTAGATAACAAAAACAACATGTACAGGGGCGTTGGGGCGCCTAGAAGTAAAAAGGTTTCAGGTTTGATTCCAAACGTCCACAATATGTTGGCCTTCTTGAGCAAGATGATCCATCATCCTTGACAAACTGTGTCTTAATTAGTTCAACTTTGGATAAAAGTGTCGCTTGATGACCAGATAGAACTTACTTATACCAGATGTATCTAAATGATGTACTTTCCACTTGTATTTCCTTCTAGTATTTCTTCAATGAGACTAGAACAGGCGTACTCACAGTGTGTGTTTGTTTGTGTGTGTGTGTGTGTGTGTGTGTGTGTGTGTGTGTGTGTGTGTGTGTGTGTGTGTGTGTGTTTTGTGGTTATCATGTCAGGCCATAAAGAGTGTGTACACGTCCGAGTTCCGACCGTACGTGGTGTTTGTGAGGCCGCCGCGGCTGGAGGAGCTGCGCTTCACCCGGAGGAGAGCCAAGTTTATCTGCCCACCCGAGGAGGGCTCAGGGCAGGCCAGAACCTTCTCAGTAAGCAAACCTTTAGGTGGGGGAAAGTGGTGTAGGGCTAAGTACCCCAGCTTGCCTAGCACTCAGAGTCCATCTATTGGTGTAGTACAGCGTATCAAAGAGCCTGTTCCATATGGACCACCGCGCTACGTACCTTAACATGCAAGGCCCACCAACGGGCGACGGACCCTCGTAAACTAAGCTATGCTGTGCTAGGCATTCCAAGAGACTAAGCATGCCATGCAGAAGCTCTGTAAAATGCCACCCTATGCGCTAAAATGCATGTCTTTGGCGATAGCAAGATTCCTGAACAGAAAGGACAACATACATCTTTCTACACAGAGCGCTCAAAGGTTAGGTCTAAAGGTTTGAACCAATAACTTTCTAACCATTGAGCTGCTCACACACAGATTTGGTTTACATGAAGGACATGCATTCACATCATCATGACGACACACCCCTCTACAAAACCCCCGGACTGCATACCATCGGACATGTGTGATCTCTGAGGTCAGGTGGTGGTCCTGTGTCCTGTAACTTGCACAGACAAGCATGAGATCCCACACACAAACACGCAAAACACAAACTCAAACACACACAGACTCACACACACACACACACACACACACACACACACACACACACACACACACACACACACACACACACACACATGCATACCTTGCACATGGCTGACCTTGTAACTTCCATGTGACGTTTAAGACCCCAAAGGTGGTCCGCAGTGTCAGGGGAGGGGAGGCTGTGGGGAGTACTGTATGGGAACACATGGGGGGAATACGTCAGTATCGAGCCCTGCCTTCTGCGTGGTAGGTGATAGGTTGAGAGGGTGATTGAGGCTCCATGTCTGTTAGTGTGTGTGTGTGGTGGTGAGCAAAAAAGGGCACATGCCATTTTACTAGTTGGGTGATAAAGTGAGTGAGAGGGTGAGTGAATAAGATGGACAATGCCTTTTGTTGTGTGGGAGTGTAAGTGACTGAGCGTCCATTCCTTTTGGTGTGAATGTGTGCGTGTGTGCGTGTGTGTGTGTGTGTGTGTGTGTGTGTGTGTGTGTGTGTGTGTGTGTGTGTGTGTGTGTGTGTGTGTGTGTGTGTGTGTGTGTGTGTGTGTGTGTGTAGATGAATGAGTCAGTAAACGAGGGTCCATGGTTTTTAGCAGGTAGGTGGGTGGGTGAGGGGGCGGGAGAGTGAGTGAATGAGGGGGTGAATGTTAGATATTTATCCCTATAATAGTAACATTACATTGATGAGAGAGGGTGATTGAATCAACGAATGTAACGTTTACATGGAGCAAATGCAAATGAAGTATTGATACATGTAGATGTGGATCTTAAAAAGTACATCACTGACTTCATTAAAGAGTTTCACAAAGCACAGAGGAGGTAACCTTTTTGACATCAATGAAAAAAAGATTGAAAGCCTGTTCCCACTGAACCAAAACAACCTCAAACCCCTTGGTCTGTGTTGTGTGTTCAAGGTGGGACGGGGCCTGTGTCTTCCCCAGAGGAAGTCAGATCAGATCATTACTGTCATCTGTCTGTCCACCTGTCTGTTTCACCTCTGGGCGGCCCTTATTAAAAACCTATTGGGCCAAACACCTGTACTGCACCGCGGTGGCCATGCAACATGAACCAAAAACCCTTAACAGAAATCAAGCGTGTCTTATAGGGCTATGCGTCCAAATCATAAGAATTATGCTCTACTGCTAGCTTGTAACAAGGGCTAGCGTCTGCTGCTCTTGGGAGCATTGTGAACAGGAAGGTCATATTAGGCTTCATTGTTACATTCAGATTATTCGAATCCACGTTGTCTAAGGGGCCTGCTGAAGTCAAATACCTCGTCTCCAAGCCCAGGGTTTATTGGGCCTGTCGCCTCTCAGGCGAGACGTTCACACCGAGCAGACCTTTGGATGACACAGAGAAAATGGCGGAAGTCAATGGTCAATAGACTTCCAAAAAAAAAGGATATGATGCGTTCAAATATTAAAAATACTAATCCAAACATGGGATTGAAATAATTCACATCATTGAGCACATCATTCAAATTAATTTGACCCCTTATATAAGATAAACGCTGGAAGGCATTTCTCGAGTCTCTGGCAAATAAATGATATCCAGTTGGTCTATTTGAATTGTGATCACTGATTTCCCTCCTTTTATAACTTAAGATGTCCAATGCACTAACACACTAACCCATCCACTCTTATCTAACCTCCGAGATGCAACCTCATCTCACAGTGTCCCACCTTCACAGGAAGAAGACTTTGAGGACATGATCGTCTCGGCCGAAGACATGGAAACCGAACATAGTCACATGTTCGACAAGGTGGTTGTCAACGGCGACCTGACCACGGCGTTCAGGGAGCTGCGGGCGGCCCTGGAGCAGGCGTCGGGGCCGAACCTCCAGTGGCTCCCTGCGGAGTGGGGCCCTGCGGAGTGGGTACAGGGCTCGCCCGCTGAAGCCAGGGGGTCACAGGACCACGTGGCAGGCTGGAGGTAGAGCTCTGGGCTCTGCCTGGCTGGCATATGCAGGGGTACAAATGCAACAGCTCCCTTAGCAGCGCAGTAATGTGGGGAAATGTGTCCTTAGTCTAGTAGGCTGCTTACTGAGGCTTTACCCTAAACAGGAGCAGATATTGTGCTTACCGTTGTGCTTACGGTAATGTTGAGACATGTGTGCATATTAGAACTTTAAATGTAAACAAAATATTGAGTTCTATAATAGTTTCCCTTGTTTGCTGTGTGCATTCAGGGCAGAGGTCCTTTCTATGCATACTATGTGCTTAATGACCCAAACAGAAACTCTCCCTCCCTCCCTCACATCTGTCTGAGAGTCACATTTTTTGCATTATTTGTCTGGAACGTTGTCGGCACCAAGGGACTGGGGATTAAAAAAAGTAGTAGAAAATCATACAATGTAAAAAAATAAAAAGGGGGAAAAAGGAAAAAGGAAAAGCCCCAGTCACTGGTGTCCACAGACAGCCGTCTCCTGCCAAGTTAAAAACATCAGCATTTAATTATTCTGACAGTTGCTGCACTTCAATTAACTGTAATGCACACCAGAGAAACATTATTAGTGCCTGGCAGCCAGAAAGAGTCGACTAACAGTGAATTAGTCGACTCTTATACAAAAACATAACGGCAGGAGCGACATTATCAAATACATCATCAGAACCAGATCTATTATTAAAGACTAGCATTATAACAATATGCTTGTTGGAGTATTGTAGTGTACCATTAGCCTGATTGTCGTACTTCCAATTTTTCAGATAAATCGGATTAATTAAATAATTTTTGTGTGAATTATTTCTTCAGTTTAATAGAATGAACAGATGCGTGCACTAGTGTGTGTATTGGTGTGCATGTAGGCTGAAACATATATGTGAAAGGGGTTATTTACACACATGGTATACATGTGTCACAACATCTTCATCATCAACAATGTAAAACTCTAAATTCAATTAAATGTGTTGATAAGCGCAAGCTTCACATCCTCATTAGGAACACGTTGAGAGTCACTAGCTCCAATCATTAGCTCCATAATCAGACCCTCAGCGTTGTGTCTGAACGGGTCTGATTCCTAGGAGATTTTTGATACCTATCAATGTGGGCTTTTTTCTTCAGAGGGAGTTGTTGTGGTCAATTGGGCGTCAATGAGTGTAAATGTGTCAATCACTTCATGTTTGAGGGAGGAGTGGCCACGGGATGGGGTTTTAGGTTGTAAAGGGAATGTTTCTTTGTAGATTTAGGGCTCTCTCAGGCCATCTGCCAGAGAAAGACTGAACAGGAGTTATGACTGCACTTAAAACCATAATGTCACAAAAATAAAAACCAGCTACAGTGGACCGAGATATGGCAATAGAGGGTAAGATCAACGGAGCGACCTGGTGGTGGGAGTGCCCTTGGTGGTTGGAGTGACCTGGTGGTGGTGGGAGTGACCTGGTGGTGGGAGGGACCTGGTGGTGGGAGTGACCTGGTGGTGGTTGGATTGACCTGGTGGTGGTGTTAGTGACCTGGTGCTGCTTGGAGTGACCTGGTGGTGGGAGTGACCTGGTGGTGGGAGTGACCTGGTGGTGGGAGTGACCTGGTGGTGTTGGGAGTGACCTGGTGGTGGGAGTGACCTGGTGGTGGTGGGAGTGACCTGGTGGTGGGAGTGACCTGGTGGTGGGAGTGACCTGGTGGTGGTGGGAGTGACCTGTATGTGGGAGTGACCTGGTGGTGGTGGGAGTGACCTGGTGGTGGGAGTGACCTGGTGGTGGTGGGAGTGACCTGGTTGTGGGAGTGACCTGGTGGTGGGAGTGACCTGGTGGTGGTGGGAGTGACCTGGTGGTGGTTGGAGTGACCTGGTGGTGCTGGGAGTGACCTGGTGGTGGTTGGAGTGACCTGGTGGTGGTGGTAGTGACCTGGTGGTGGTGGGAGTGACCTGGTGGGGGTTGGTTTGATCTAGTGATGGGAGTGACCTGGTTGTGTTGGGAGTGACCTGGTGGTGGTGGGAGTGACCTGGTGGTGGTTGGAGTGATCTGGTGGTGCTGGGAGTGACCTGGTGGTGGTTGGAGTGACCTGGTGGTGGTGGGAGTGACCTGGTGGGGGTTGGTTTGATCTGGTGGTGGGAGTGACCTGGTGGTGGTGGGAGTGACCTGGTGGTGGTGGGAGTGACCTGGTGGTGGTGGTGGGAGTGACCTGGTGGGGGTTGGAGTGCCCATGACAGAACCAGCACACTTATTAAACTGTGTGTTTACGTAAATGTGTTCACTATCAGGGATGCTAATCTGGTATCTTTTGGAGAGCCATCGGCTTACCACCCCTCGCCCCACACCTGGTTCCTTACCAAACCTGCGCCCAGCAGCCAACCCTCCCCACAGCCTATTCTGCCGAGTCTTTGCCTGGCTTTAAGCCTCGACGGCGAAGCATGCCAAACGTGACAGTATAATTTGACTGCATCATTGATAATCCAAAGCACACTCTGAGCTCATTTCAACGCCACTATAGACAGTGGCATGTTCCAATTATTCCCACACTCTGTTTAATGTTCACTGCTGCCAACTTCAAACATTTCCCTGAGAGAAATGATGTCAATTGTCCTC
The DNA here is from genome assembly GCF_031168955.1 of Gadus macrocephalus. Taxonomy (NCBI): domain Eukaryota; kingdom Metazoa; phylum Chordata; class Actinopteri; order Gadiformes; family Gadidae; genus Gadus; species Gadus macrocephalus. Next base: position 20,845,369 of record NC_082389.1, on the reverse strand, counting down.
ACACAAGGTCCCGCTTTGAGAGCGAAAAAATAAACATGTTCAGCAAAGGATTTGTCTCTACGTGGGAGTTCAGACTTCTGTGCTTCTGAAAGCCATGTAACACATGCTTAATGACCGTACTATGGTTATTGCCTCACAAAAAAATGGTTTTGAACAGAAAAGGACTCAAAGTGACTGAAAATATTTCATAGTTATTCCTGAAAGGACTCCTTGTCCTTTCAGGCATTCACTTTTTGAACAAATGTGCTTTTAAATAAATACTGGCTAAAAATAACGCTAGCCAAATTTTAATTAACTCCAACATTTTCAATGTATCTATATAAAATTGTGCTACTGCAGAAAAAGTTTGCTAGATTAGCGACCTTCTCAAAAGCTCTGGTACCAAGTGCACCACTTTTTTTTATAAATTGAAATTATTGTCTATTTATGACATAAATACTCTCCATATTTGCACATTTGTGTTTTCTCATCCATAAGTTTACCGTATACATTTGGATGTTATGTTTTTCCAATCTCAAAATTTCATAATCATTGTACTAGAGAAGCTGAAAATCTCCATCTGCCTTTGTATAAATCTTCCCGCAGTCAGTTTTCTGTCAAATACCGTGGCGTCATACTTTGGAATGAAAATATACATGTACTTGATTCTTCTGTCACATTGACCATATACAAAAAGAGATTGCGGTATTCCATGCTATCAAAAGCAATTATTTTAAAACAAGAATTTGATTTATATATTTAACATGATTGTCTGCTTGTGTGTGTGTGTGTGTGTGTGTGTGTGTGTGTGTGTGTGTGTGTGTGTGTGTGTGTGTGTGTGTGTGTGTGTGTGTGTGTGTGTGTGTGCGCTTACGTGCTCATCTGCTCTTATGCTAGTTTGTAAGCATATGAGCAGACACTAATATGTCAATGTATTTTGGGTGTGGTTTCTACATAAGCCTGTACACTTGCCTCTACACTTAATTTTTTCTATAATTTTAAAAGCGATTGTATGTGAAATTAATAAACTAAACTAAACTAATTACTATATATTAGCCTCCATCACTTTATAGCATTTTAGCTATTTGATGGTTAAAAAATAATTTCAGAAAATATTTAAAAAATATATATATATATGGTACCATTTCAAAAAAGTCTAGATCATGCTAGCTACTAGAAACTCATGGTCTTTTAATGTAGAAACAGACTTTTTTTTTTATTAATTGGGACTTCTTGACAGGAAATATAAAAGCTATGTATGAAAGCACCTATTTGACGACCAACTGTGTAGGGTGCAAATACCATGCAAAACGAACCCCCCGAAAAGACAAAATATTTATGTGAGAGGTCTCAAGGCTCCCGTCAGAAGGTGTTTTCCCACCTAATATAAACAGTGGAGCGGCGACCGCACCACATAGAGGGGACTGGCTCAATGGGCTGTGATCCCGCGTGGCGTGCTCATAGAGGGGACGTTCTCAATGGGCTGTGATACCGCGTGGCTCGCTGGCCCGTTCACAGCGCTGCCGTGGAATGCTCGCCTGGAATTTACTGCACCTTCGGAGACGCGTTGCTCCAGGTGTTTTTTAGCTTTGAAAAAATAGGAGAAAAAAGCGTTGTGAACTAACCTCACAGGGAGACATATGGGCATGGATGAGAAAGGTAACATGCTCTAATGAGTTGACAGATCTATTTGGAACAAGAGTTGTTTTGGTTTAGTGAAAGTGAAACTTTGTGTGTATGAAAAGAAAATGATTTTGATGATTTCAGATCTTTCCTTTCTAAATATTATTACATACTTGATGAAATGATCTGGAGAACAGTAGTTTGACTTTTCAACCCCTGTTTTGGGCCCATTCCATGGTGTTATCTTTACCTACTGTTGAACTAACAACATCATGGCGAGCTGCTGTCAGACCTTGTTCACGTCCTTGGCGCGCTCAGTGTTGTGCCCTGAATGCACACGGCCAAACGCAGACAAGAAAACATGTGCTATTATTTCTTAACCATTAACTATGCATATACTCTCTCTAGACATCGTAAAAATGCACGCCATCTGACACCCACGCACACACACCAGTGCAAACGGTAACTCGACCTGGCTCACAGGACAGACCTGCAGAGATCTATTTCTATTTTCCATTGTTTATATTGCAATTATTTTACAGGCCAATTTGTACTGATATCCCTTCGAACTTAGCAGGACTCACCGACAAACACAAAGTGCTGTTCAGTGGTTCTGCTGGTTTATTAAGAACCATGTCATTACCACCCATAAATCTCCAGAATTTCTGGGCACAACATATTTTATTCGCTGACGCGACTGTTTTTCGAACACCACAAGATCCATGAGATTCATAAGCCTTGTGAAGAAATATGGAAGCATGTCGTATTACTTAACTACAGGGATTTTGGCTTCCATTCACACTGACACACATACACGCTCACATTGTTATTATTATTATTTATTTTTTATTTAAACATAAAAACACAATGACACAAATATCTACAGACATGTACGAGAACAATAACAACAGACATTTGACAGAACACAAGAAGGGATGGGGGAAGGGTGCAAGGATGACACCTTAAGATACATAGACATTACTTTGAACAGAAACATACACACGCTCACATTAAGTATAAAGCATTATTAAACACGCGCTAATAAATTGAACAACCACATCTGCTAGTATTCATACAAATGCTACAGTTCTCAACACATGGAGTTCCACTGGTGCCCCTGCTGCTGAGATGCCTGTTCTCGCCTGCATGCGCTCCCCGAGTCCTCCTGAGATACGATTGGCTGACGGCAGGAGCCAATAGGCAGTGATGGAGCAGGTTACTTGAACTCTCCTCCAGGAGTTTCAACAGCTACACCCGAGGAACATTCTCAGATCTTTGCTCTATTGTGTCGTTGGTGACTTTTTCTGCTGGGGGGACTGGAGTCCTCTCTCTGATCTGTGAGGATTTTCCCAGTGCTTTGAGAACCAAAAGAGAGCAGGCCAGACATTAGTGGTCTGATCAGCGTATTACGGAGTCAGTGGGAATGTACCGTGTCCACTGATGCACCTGTTTATGGGAAGTGCTCCGGGCACCAGAAGAATGGACCAGCCCGAGAATCTCCTGCATTCAGAGGAGGACAGGAGGAGACCGCAGGACGAGGACAGGAGGAGAGCAGAGGAAAGGAGACCAGAAGAGGATGGAAGGAGGAGAGCAGAGGAGAGGAGAGCAGAGGAGGACAGGAGGAGGAGAGCAGAGAAGGAGAGGAGGAGAGTGCAAGAGGAGAGGACCAGGTTGATCCATGTAGAAGCATCTCGGGGACAAACTGGTTCAGCAGACAGCCAGGCGTCAGACTTGCTGCCGTGCTCAGAGTCACCAGAACAAAGCTCTACTATAAAGTGCAAGAGACATGGGTACGATGATGAGGATAATATATGTGGGGCTCTTATTTTGAAGGCATTATTGCATGTTCAATATTATTCATGAAAAGTATTTGTTGTCCTGTAATTGTATTTACTTATGAAAATGAGTAATATTGTTATTACACATAAAGTGGCATTTAGCAGATACTATATGTTAATCAATCGAACAAACAGATCCAATGCCATGCTCCAAATCAATTAATGCATTATCAATGTATAGTTGCAGAGAAAAAAGCTTATCATCTTATTTAAGTTTAAAGGTTGAATTCCAAATCATTCTCTGCTCATGCCTACTGCAATCGTTTTCTTACCAAGCCTCCACTGTGTGCTGTGTGATATGATGAATCTCAAACGACTACAACAGTTAAGGTATATGTCGCTTTGGTGTCCAGGCTCTACGTTGTTACGTTGATATCTTTTCCAGGTCGCACCTGGGCGGGGTCAAAGTTCGCCACAGGAGACAGGCCCTGCAGGACATGGCAAGACCCCTGAAACATTGGCTGTACAAGCACCGGGACAACCCCTACCCAACCAAGACCGAGAAGCTGCTGCTGGCCCTGGGCTCCAACATGACCCTGGTCCAGGTGAGACCACCTGGCACACAGACACACTGACTGACCCTGGTCCAGGTGAGACCACCTGGACCAGGGACACACTAACTGACCCTGGTCCAGGTGAGACCACCTGGCACACAGACACACTGACTGACCCTGGTCCAGGTGAGACCACCTGGCACACAGACACACTGACTGACCCTGGTCGAGGACCGGGGACCCACTGACTGACCCTGGTCCAGGTGCAACCACCTGGCACACAGACACACTGACTGACCCTGGTCCAGGTGAGACCACCTGGCACACAGACACACTGACTGACCCTGGTCCAGGACCGGGGACCCACTGACTGACCCTGGTCCAGGTGAGACCACCTGGCACACAGACACACTGACTGACCCTGGTCCAGGTGAGACCACCTGGCACACAGACACACTGACTGACCCTGGTCCAGGACCGGGGACCCACTGACTGACCCTGGTCCAGGTGAGACCACCTGGCACACAGACACACCGACTGACCCTGGTCCAGGACCGGGGACCCACTGACTGACCCTGGTCCAGGTGAGACCACCTGGCACACAGACACACTGACTGACCCTGATTCAGGTGAGACCACCTGGCACACAGACACACTGACTGACTGGGAAATGGACACACTGACTGACTGGACCAGGGACACACTGACTGACTGGGACAGGGACACACTGACTGACTGGACCAGGGAAACACTGACTGACTGGGACTGTCCGTTTCACTGTCTAATTGACGGATTGATCCATTGTATAGCTGTCTGACTGATTGACCGTCTCACTGGCTGATTTACTGGCTTTGTAATTTATTATCTGGCTGACTGACGGATCTGTCTTCCCAAATTACTACCTGTATCTCTATCTTACTGACTGATTTACTGGTTGTTTTCTTTTATTAATGACTGACAGCTCGATGGTATATCTGGTTGTCTGGCAGACTGAGGACTATGTCTGACTGTGTATGTGTCAGTCCACCTCATTTACTTACCACCTGCTGGACAGGCTAAATACTGGATCAAAGACTGTTGGATTCGACTAACTGATTGTCTGGGTTGACTAAAAGTAACCCATCGACAGACTGATTTAATCAGCATGTCAGATTTATTTCCAATCAACAAACCAGGCAATCAGTCAACCCTCAGCATACAAGCTTTTCAGGCTGGTCGTACTATAACCACCGTAACGTTCTCCACAACAACACGGTGTGTCGTTCAGGTGTCCAACTGGTTTGCCAACGCGCGGCGACGCCTGAAGAACACGGTGAGGCGGCCGGACCTGAGCTGGGCGCTGAGGATCAAACTGTACAACCAGTGTATCCAGGGCAACGCCGAGAAGCTCAGTGTGTGCAGCGACGACTCTGAAGGTAAGGGTCCAACAATCAACCCATGTATATAAGTGTTATTATTAATAATTATTTGATTAATATTGAGGCTATCCTGCTCCAAATTATACTTCTTAAAGTATGGTGGATGCAGATACTAGGTAACAAACATAAAATAATGCTCGGATTGTAGACCTAGGCTACGTTACAATAATCCAAATATAAAAATATCTATATATCCACAGATGAAGAATGTCCCTTGGAGACTGCCGTCAGCCAGCAGTGTGACATCAGCCGGTCCTCGTCCCTGAAACACGAAGAGGACAACCGGCTCCTCCGTCGGGCCGACTCCACCCACAGCGACGGCAGCCTCTCGCCGCCCTCCAAGTACAAGAGCGGCCTGCTGCACCGCTACCTCAGCGACCGCCGGCGGCCGGCGGGCACGCCGCACCCCGCTGACGCTGCCAAGGCCCGGCGCTCGCGGAGCCGCTTGGAGGAATCGTTCAGCTCCGCCGAGGGCGAGCAGCAGGCGCTCTCTCCCGCCGGCTCCTCGGAGATGGAGACAGAGTTTGTCTGCCACGTGGGTGAGAGACTTCAAACCTATACGTTTGCATTTAATTCTCCACACGCATACACACATGAGTAGTAGGCACATCGACTCTCGTAATTAATGCCCTATTAATCCATCTGGAAGTTATAGGTCACAAAATACTGCCATTAGATAGCCTCATCTTGTCAGATTTTACATTTAACTTGAAAAGAACTGAAAACAGCAGCAAAAGTCAAGCACATTTCCGCAGATTCAGGCCATTAGACATCCCATCTAATCAGCCAGAGCGCAATAGCGAGGAGATTAGGGTTTGACATCGGGTTAGGGTTTGTCATTCCAAACCCTAACCCGAGACCTAGTCCTATGTTCGACGACAGAAAATAAAAGATAGTTTAATTACTTGCTATTTGCCTTTATGAAGCGTGTTCGGCAGTGTTCAGTCAAACAAGTAGTGAATTATTACCTGGTTCCTACATAAAAGCCTGGTTCTTCAAAATAATGTGGGCATTTGTGAGTTTTATTTCGCTTCGGTTTTGAGGGTGACAGACAGTCATACAGAAATGTGGAACTGGAACATGGACCCCTTTGGTACCTTTAACTAACGCTCATAAGAAATGCTGCCACTTAATGTTGACACGCCTCACATTTCCCAGCGGGCATGAGCCAGGGGCTTTAATACAAGTCTCGATTAGGGCCTCATGCACACAGAACATGCTCATTTTAAAGTTGGACGCTGCTTTGAGCTGGCAAAGTTCTCCACACCACAAATATGATTTCCATATCAAGCCATGTGCCATTTGTTCCGCTCAAGCGTCTTGGTGGTGGAAACGTCCAGTCTGCCTCAAGGACAACTTTCCGACGTCTGCAACGCTTACTCTGCCCAGGGTGAGAAGTGGAGGCTCGCGCCATCAAGTGTTCTGACAATGTTGAGGTCTCTCAGAGCCGCTTCAGAGCTGCTGTCAGTCATGTGTCCCAGAGGGCTGGGCGATATGGGCCAAAATGAATATCTCGATATTTTTTTACTATATCTCGATACACGATATATATCTCGATATATTTTGAATCTCCTCTAGAGCACATCATAAATGCTCGATTCAACCATGTCTGGCATAATGTTACGTCAGTAATAATTCTAGTATTACTGAAACATAAGTCTGCATGTAGATTACATGAAACAACATATTGTTTAAACTCATCAGTGCTTTCTATTGGAACAATTTAGAACTTGCACATAAGAAAAGGAAAATCACAGCAAGTTAGATTTACCAACACAGCATTTATTCAAACCGTTAATTATTTATGAACAGTTTGAATAATAATTATTATATATACACTGCCAGACGAAGGATCCAGTGCTATTCTTTTTCGAAACCAAATCCTCCGTTTCCATCCTTTTTTCTCTTTCTGGCTGTTCTCACTCACCAGTCGGAGGTACACGCACCTACAGCAGCGCGCCTTCCAGACTACGTCACACACGCGCGTCCATGAGAATCTCGTGGACTCGCAATGGGCGGGGGGAGTGAGTTTAGAGAGCCACCGGAAATAGCGAGAGAAGGGAACGCTGTGCGTTAAACAAACCCCGAGAAGCCCAATCCCTATGAGAGCTCCCCACGCTACGGCCATCAGGAGGCGCACAGAGCTTTTATCCGTGATATTATATAACCAATTATATTATATTATATTATATATTATTATATATAGAGCTCCGGGAGTCGCAAACGGCAACAATCACTTTCTCCTCCGTGCTGCAGTTCACCCCGGACTGCACTGCACCGAGTTTGACGGTTGAACGCTGGTTGGCTGTTACGTTACACATGTCACTCAGTGGCCACGCTGTTGAACGCTGATTGGCAGATACGCGTCTCTACGTTCACTTTGTATGAGATCTTGTCGCCCCGTCGCGTGAAAGCACAACGAGTATGCCGGCGGCGGCAAAAAGAAACATTGCGTCCCAATTTATATTCGATGTTCGCGATATGGGCATTTTATACATCCCCTGGAGAACATCTCGCGATACATCGCATATATTCGATATATCGCCCAGCCCTACAGAGTACTACACGCCCCCTCCTCGTAGCGAGCAGGCGACTGTTTTAGAGGTTTGATTTGATCCTAATTGATCATCCAGTATCCAAAGCTTATTTGTTTTATTTGATCTTAACATCACATCCATCTCCCAAGTCCCTCACATGCATATCTTGTGAACCCGAGTGTCCTGACCCCAAGATTGGAATACACTGGTTTAATGTAGTGTAAACTATACGTTTAACTATACAGTCACCTGGTGTAGAGGTAATACCAAAGGGAAAAGAGGACCTCAGCTGTAGGCCTGCTGACTGACTCCACGTGAGTGGCAGTGAGTCTCCCCTTGCCACGTGAGAGTGGAGCTCCACCAGCTCTTCGTTCCCTGGTGGTTCTGCCAAGCCTGTTCCCTTGGATGTGGTTTCTGGATAGTAGGTAGGTAGAATCCCCTCATCCATTCATGAACAAATTGTTCATTTCATGAGCAAAATTGTTGCTCTTTTCTAACTGGAGCTCTTGGGTAATTTGTCAATTTAAAGTTTTTCCAAAATATCCAGGATGGCAGCGGATGAGATGTCTGTGTAACCTTTTAATGTGTCCCTTCTGGTCGCATTAAAGCTCCCTGCCTCACTCTCCTCTGTACTTCCTTTCTGGAAGTGGAGTGGAAAAGCGAAGCAGCCAAATCTATGACAAGCTTTAACACCAATAACACATTTCTACTCTGCCCAGGAGAGGGCAAACATAGCAGGACTACCCTCGAAACGAAGGAGTAAAAGCAGATATTGTTTCACAAAACTAGTCGACCATGTCTTTCGTCGGTTGTCAGCCCAACAAAAGTGAATTCGGATTTTGATATGATAAAGTTGTGAGTTGTGTTGGATGAACACCACTGAGGAACATATGGAGCGCAAAACAAGTGGTCTTCTCGGAGCCTTCAGGAGTTACCTGATGAAGGCTGGAGTCTCGTTAAAGGACTGGAACGCTGTTTCATTTGCCGCAGAGAGAGAGGAGAGGAAAAGTTATATTGACACATACCTCGTCTAGTTTTTCCACACGTATTGTTTTGAAAGAAAATATGCACGTTGTTAGATGAAGCATCTCTCTGAACGTCGCCAAAGTCCCAAATGTTTATTTTATTTTGGTGTGTATAGGTCAGAGCTCTGAGTGAAGTCATGCAGGGTCATCGCTGGGCTCTTCTATAAATCAGGGTTATGTTCAGGTGACAGTCAAGATATGTCGATTTTAGTGGATAAGAGATGTTTTCTGTTACCTCAGGACGGAATAAACCACAGGATAGGTTGTTTAAGGATGTTAACCGAGAGAGAATCAGCACTTTGTTGTCCAAAGTTGTACTCTTTCTCTCTCATATTCAATTCCCAGAAGAAACCGTCTCCTGACCCATCTCAGTCCAAGGGAATAAAACCAAGGGGCTTGATTCCAAAAAAAAGACAAAATGGAAAATATGTTTTTGTCATTGTGCAAATTATTGCATAAACAATCACAAGGGGAAAAACTATGAAGGCTTTTTTTGCACATTCAGTATGTATTACACATACCTCACCTCTGCTTGGTTAAAGCGTTTCGTCTAGAGCCTTTTTTGAGGCTCTGTAGCTGGGCTCTAGCTGACGGTAAAACTGTTAGCAGTTAGTCTTTCAGCAGACTCTTCATCCACTCGCAGTTAGGTTGAAAACAACTGAAGAAAACAATTGATACTGGAGAGACTACAAATGTAAACCTCGCACGGTTTCCTAAAAACAACGCGACACGAGTGAAGGATATAGGAATAGGAAACAAGAGTTAAAACCTCTAGTTTCTGATTCCTGCCTGAGCGTCGACTACAATTAAGACTCTAGATATTTAAGCCACCAGTCATTCTATCGTAACCAAATTGAAGCATACATTTTGGGCGGATGTTCATCATATCACCCATATTAGCAGCCTTCACATGATTTATAAGCAGCAGCAACTGTATGTCATCATGCTTGTGACACTTTATGAAAGAATATGTTCTTTAAGTTGATTGATGTTCGCTTTCCTTTGGTACCTGGTCAATAGAAACCTTAAATCTTGATGGCTTATCCACTTGTACATTCTTGGCAAGAAACTCGACAGTCAACCCGCTTTTGACTTTAAAAAGAGAATGATTTGAAGTTGACTTGAACACAAATGAGTTCTGGTGTAGCCATTTCTAGCCCTGAACTTGCCTTATAGCAAAACACTCCGATCCTCCCTCTTGTCTCCAGACTGTATGAACCCTAGGGTCCTCCAACACACACATACCACATACAGCTGATGTGAGGTAAGCTGTACATCTCAGCGGGCCCCAGGGGGGCTTGGTGGGGACTGCAGGTCCAGGCCAGGTCTTCACTGCTACTAGTCCAGGAGGGTCCTGGGGACCATGTCAGAGTAAATCCAGTGAAGATTTATGCAACACTACACAGATACACATCTATGTTCTTTCCTAATTGCGTTGGTTTGGCTGCACCGCCCCTCTCCCCCACATAAAGCCTCTCTCTCTCTGGCAATGTCACACACAACCTGGAAGACATATGTACACATGCAAGACCATAAGGGTTCACATAGGCTGCCACACACACACACACACACACACACACACACACACACACACACACACACACACACACACACACACACACACACACACACACACACACACACACACACACACACACACACACACACACACACACACACACATAGAAACGGTTGGACCATAGAGACACTCAAACACTGTGTAATCTTGTGATCTGTCATTTTCCAATTGTGCAATTGTAGGCTCTCTTGAGTCCCTAAACACGTCCTACACACTAGTGACTGGTTTTCTGGGATTCTTTCTCTTTCAGACACAACCAACTGTGCCCCCACCCAACGTGATCTGTAAGTGTATTTATGTGAGACAACCGATCGTGATGTTGGTCCTTTTGTCATTGTTCTTTCATCCTCAACTCCTTTCATGAACTCATGGTATCACACTGATTCATGTTCTCATATATCTTACTACTATAATAGCAGGCCTGTCACACCAGTTACTCAAGTTGGTCACGTGCGCATGTGCCAAGCAGCCTGCAGCTCACACACACACACAACATGCGCGAATGCATACATACACCGCAAGCATGCACATACACACCGCAAACACACACCGTACACACACGCACATGCGCACGAACGCACACACACTGCACATCAAGACAAAGACAGTGACACATACATGGAAGCGCACACACTCGTGCGCGCGCAAACACACACGCGCACACACCGCACGTCAAGACAAAGGCAGCGACACTTGCCCAGGTAAGACGTTATGTTTTTAAACATAACGGCTCTGCCGTCGACAAACTTTCCCAGGTAAGACATCCTGTTTATACTGTAGAAATTGCGATAAAAGAAGGGACGAGACAATTTTTCACCTCGACATGCAAAGGCAGGTCGTTCATTTTGTCATATAAAAAACGTTAAATTCATACATCACGCCGACCAGCATATCAACACACAAGTCACGTGATCTTAAAGAGACAGTGTCCCTATAACACAACGAAAACATGACAATAACACAGTATGGTGAATTATGTTTATAGACTCCACCCCAACACTACACTTTGTTGCTCAAATGTAATATTACTCATCCCCTTGAGCCTCCCGAAATGTCTTGACAATTTGTTGCGCAAACTTAATACTACTCTCCTCCTTGAGCCTCCCAAAGTGGCTTGCGATATTGAAATCCCCCCCCCCCCCCTGCGGACTGTTTTAGTCGTTAAATTTTTCTTATGTTTTGTGTGTGTATGCTATGTGTGACTGTAGGCTACTGCTGCCTGTCTTGGCCAGGACACTGGAAGAGATGTTTAATCGCAATGAATAACTAACCAATAGTAGTTTCCTTGCATTTTAAAATGTCAATGCACTTTTCAGCCCTGAATAACAGTAAAAGCTATTATATAATAATTTATTTGTATGAATAGTATACTGCACTTTCCATTGAACAATTACCCCTGTTACCATAAATTGACTAATTAGATAATGTAATCAAATGCTCACACACTAGCTGCTTTCAGACACACGTGTAAGCCCTGATATTTTCCTGATGGGCCGTATGTGTGAACAACATATCCTGACATTTATAACCTGAAAATCTTCTGAATAATAATACCTCTGAGGTAGTATTTTCTCTGTAGGAAATGTAAATTACCTTAAATGTGAATAAGGAGTAGAAAGTTGGTATTTCTCACACCACTTCAGTGGGCGTGTTGATGACGCTTATGCATGTCATTGAGTTGCCCCCTAAATGATAATCAGCCTGTTGCCTTTGTTCGCTGAATGGTTAAAAAATATTTTAATGTTAGCACTGCTTTTAAGAGTAATTTGTGGTGAACGAATGTTATACGTTGTAACATTATAGGCAAAATGTTATATTATGCGCTCAGAAATTTGTTACATTATCGCCTGGGGTTTCCACATAATTGCTATGGGTCTAATTACAATTAGAGGTTGAGCGCACGCAATGCGCGCGCGAAAAACTCTAGTTATAATAATAATAAACCAACAAGCAGGATAAAGTAGTCTTTTCTCTGCCCCACCCAGTATTAGTGAGGGCATGACTATTTGCCGATAAATATCTATTTGTTGAATGTTATTCTGGCTAGGCACTCTGGTATTCATTGCACTTTATTTCTTTCTTGGTTGTGTGGTTCAGAGAGCAGCAGCGGGGCCGAGGCCAGCAGGAGAGGGAGGGCTGGGGAGAGATCCACGCTGCCATGGCTCTGACCAACCTGGCCCAGGGCCAGCATTTGTGTCTGTCCCCCAGCATCCCAGGACAGGGCTGCACCGGGGGACCTACCAGCAGCGCAATTACCAATAGTGTAGGCAAGGCCTGCACCCTGGGCCCTACTGGAGGCCCGTGGCAGAGCTGCACTGTGGGCTCCATTATCAGCGTGGGAAACACCCTCACCAGACGCATCATCCAGAAGTCTTCTCACATCCTTGAAATCCAGACGGTCAAGCTAGCCCTGGCTAACGGAGTGTAGCAGTTGGTTAGCTTGGCCCATGCTAACAGCTTTAAGCTGTTGGTCAGGTTCGCCCTCGCTTATAGCATTTAGATGTATTGTCTCACGTCAAGGTTTATCATTTTATATACAGGCAGGAATGGAAAACACTCCTTCTTGCGTCTTGATTAATATTGTTAATTTCTATAACATTATTAAACTTTGATATCTTTAAATTGTAAAATGAAATGTTCTGCAGTTTTATTTTTCTTCCATTTCTCTCTGATGATGTAAGTTATATTAACTTTTCACGAGACTGGAATGTTATCCAATGATACATTTATACTTAAAGGTACAATTGTAATAAACAAATTGTGAAAACAATCTGCATGGTTATCCTTTATGATTCATGATCATTATGATCCAGCCCCATGTCAATACCATCTTACAGTAACATTTATTTTTTTAATTAATCAGGGCACTAAGCTGCAGTCGTAAACGAAAACACAAATACATTAGTAAACATATAAGGACTCTAGTTGTAGATAGTTGACTCTTTCTTAAAACATTTAGTTCTTTAGATGGCCGGCTATTACTTTTACTATTTAATAATTAGAGAACCAAGAAGCCTTCAGCTGGGAGTGAAACACCCATGCCACCACCAGAACTACGTCAACATATAGCGGGGCTCACACTGTAAGGACCCACTGACTATAGTGTGGGCTGCTTTATAGAGAGTGTGCTCTCCCTAGAGTCCAAGTCTACACATTTACAGTTTAATTTGAGCCCTTTCAAAGCACAAAACCAGTTGTTTTTCTTGGCCCTCATTACCTCCAAAAGCAAACATCATACCTTCAAGTTCTTCATGTTTTAAATAATTAACAAGACCTTGGGAAATGTGTAACCTCCCCTCAGAATCCCGTGCAAAAGGGCCCCTGAATCCAGCAGGGCCACAGAACACGATAAGCCACTGGTGACACGTGGGGACCGTCCCACGTCGCCACAAACAGCCGCCGTCCCCTAATGACACACACACTCCTCTGGCAGCCCGCACTGGGAGACATACTAACCAGAAGGTTTCCACTTCGGGGTCCCTGCTCCAGCCTGTTTTGTGACATTTGGACTGAAGAATGTTCTCTGCACGAAAAACGTGGAGCCGGCTCAGAGTCATCTGCAAGGCTTTAGTGGAAACACTGAGCCTCACTCCGTCCGTCCGCCGCAAGCTGCTTCTGGTTAGCACGGACACACTGAGCAGAGGCCAGCCTGATTAGTCCAGGACAATGTTTAGTCTACGGCTGTCCAGAGGTAACCATTTGGGTGTTTTTGTTGTTGTTGTTACAAAGATGTTTGTTTTTTACGGTAGGCATTTTTATTTTATTTCGGTTGGAAACACAGACGTGTCCAGTTAATAGCAGTTCATAACGGTCCCACGTGTCATGGAATAATAAGGCAATTCTTTATTTTAAGGGTATTCGACTCAACTAAAATGCAGAAAAGAGCACACCGGTAACCTATAAAGAAAAAACAAACCCTTCATATATTACATGTTTAACAGCCAACAGCAAAAACGAATAGAAATGATGAAGAAAACATGTTGCAGTACAGTGACCATGAAATAACTGCAGGTGGCACAGATACTGGAGGAAACTTACTGAGACGTGCCTCTGATAGAATATTGACTTACAACGGTAGAGTGTCATGTCTTTACTCAATAGGTCTAATCAATAATCTTTTTTTTGAGGCCATTTGTAATTGCCAGAGTAGATAGGGGTACGCAAGGAGAAAGTGCCAGTGAGTAAAGAGGCTTTGTGTTACTGCAAAAGCTTCTTGAATTAAATTGCCAAAATTAGTGTATGCATACTCTCCTGACCAAATACTGAGTCGATTTTAGAGAACTGCGTGGCAGCAAATCTGCAATGAGACATCAAAGTACAGAAAATGGTATAAATAAAGAATAATGAAAATCATGAGTAAATAGATCTAATTACATAAGAAAGATAATAAAAACTGCTGATTTGGTATACATATTAATGGGGGGGGGGGGGGGGTCTATGCATAAAATCTATTAATGCTTCAAATGAAAAGGAAAACAGGCCTCTCTTTGATATAAGGGTCATCTTAAAAGAGCCAAATCTCCAGGTCCAACAGCCTCTCTCCAAGTGTTTGTGTGTGTATATATATATATATATATATATATATATATATATATATATATATATATACACACACACACACACACACACACACACACACACACACACACACACACACACACACACACATACATACATACATACATGAGAGCCGTGGCCCAAGCCCTGCAGGATTTTAGATGTAGATATTGTTATTGGATTTACCGTTCCCAGCCCTGCACTGTATCCTACAAATTGCCGCATGATATAGCCGCTTTACATTAAGTCTTATCTTGCAGCAGTTTGAGCAAGAACAAAAAAAATGGGGGGAAATAGAGTAACTGTTGCTGACGTGATGAATGGAAACCAGATGATAATCATCTAGCATGGGTGGACTAATTAAAATAATGCACTTCCTGTCATGAGTTGTTTTTTGTATCTTTTGATATAGAGTTGACCAGGAAGTTAAAAAAAAAAAAACTGTGAAAGAACAAAAAAACCAAGACAAACGAGAGTTAACAGGAAGTGTGCAAACAGCAAAAGTTCGCCTGACCGGATAAGATTTGAGGCCTTCGATCAATGAGATCCTTCAATACAGAACCTGTACGACTATGCTCTCTCTCGCTCTCTCTCCTTCTCCCCCCCCCCCCCCATTCGGTTGCCTTTCCTGTGTCCGGTCATTTCCCCAGGTAGGTCGGTGGTATTCAGGGTATGGAGCAGTACCCTCCGCAGCCCCCACCAGCCCGCGGCTCCTGCTCCCCCAGGCGGACCCCCTGGCCCGGGTTGTCGCTCTCCCACAGCCCTGGTGTCTGGAGGATCTTCTCCACCAGCTCCTCAAAGGCACACTGGACACCGTCCTTGGTCTTGGCGCTGGCCTCTGCAACAGGGTGGGTCGATCAACAAATGTCAATACAGTACAATAAAAACAGATAAACAAGTTTCATGGTTAGGAGAACTTCTCTAAAATTTCCAATAAATGTCAAGGAAACACAGCTGTCACGTCAGCCAGTCAAATGTGATTGCAAGATCCAAATAACCAAATCTAACCAATTTGATTTGGACTCGTCTATGATGGACACGCGTTGACAAAGATGTCATAAAATGGCACGAGATGACTTCATCCAAGCTGCTAAAAGACATCCTGTGGAAACACGACGGGTGCACGCAGTGAAGGCCCTAAAACCCCATGACATCTTCTCTGTCCTGGCCACCGATGGTTTTTTTTCTCTTCACTTTCACTCATTCTAAAATGGAAACTCCACAGAAGAGGCTAACCTAATTTCCCCGGAGCGGGGCGGACCGAGGGGGAATGGGGAACACGTGTAGAGACGTGGTTTGATAAACCAAAGACAGCCCGCTCCTTTTAATTCCAACATGAGCTCCTTGTGGAGAGTCTTCCAGCCGCTGATGGCAGAGAGTGATGGGCTGCCAGAGCTGAATAAACAAAGCAACAAACCTGAACTAAAGAGAGAGCAGCTTGGGCTAATGTCTCCTCGTCTTCTCTCCCCAGTCTGAGGGATGGACGCTGGGCTTTGGTACAGAACACACTTAAAGCTAATTCACTGTGATGCACGCAACCCCTGCTGAGATTAGATACATTTTTCAACGTACTGTATACAACTTCAAAATGTTGACAAAAAAATGTAAATAACGTATTGTTTATCTTCTTTATTTTGGCCTATTGGGACTAAAATGATGCGTGTCATTTCCTAGGGAGATCTGATGAATAAACTAGGCAGGCAGACAACAATCATCAACATAAAAATAGAATTTCACAGACTTAAAGGGACACTGTGTAAAAATTACTCCCATCTAGTGGTACAATTGTATATTGCATTCAAACTGATAGTGCTCGCTTGTTCAAAAACTACGGTGGGCAGTATGTGCCAAGAATCTGTGTCATGACATCCAATACTACCTCATCGAGTCATTCGAGTGATGATGAGGTTTGTTATTTCAAACAAATTTCAAACTGCATTGAATCATTAGTGTAAGCTAATGATGTACGAGTAATTACTCCTTGAGCAAGATAGTGAATTATTTCAGTCATCATTCACGCTGGCTCAGAGTGAAAACGCGTTTGCATTTCCTGTACCACGTAGTGCTTTTTGTCCCTCACGGCAGTTCATAGACCGGAAGAACATGGAAGCCTCCATGAAGCTTACCCGTCCTATGTAACTACATATTAATTATTCTTCGCTCAGATAGGATAAGTGAGATTTTTGGCAGAGATCATTTTACACCAATGAGGACTTATTTATGAATGAATACGTTGATTTGAGGTAATAAATTACTTAAAATGTTACAGTGTCCCTTTAAAAACCATTGAAGAAGTCCCTAAAAGGCTAACCCACCCATGGTGGTCTCTGGGGATAGAGAGACACGTACCGATAAATAACATGGAGTGTTTCCTAGCAAACTTCAGGCCCTCGTTTCGGTCCACCTCATGGCTGTCCTGGAAAGAAAAGAAAAGATCAGACGTAAAATAAATGGCTCAGATTACAGATACAATAAATTAAAATGATAAAAGATATTCTATTGCTTATATAGTTAAGAAATTGATAAAATAATATGTTTCATGCAGTAAGTAATGCTGTATGTAGGAAAATAAATCATACTTTGTCAATTTTATTGCCAACAAGCATCTTGACGATGTCGTTCCGGGTTGTGTACGTCTCCAGCTCGTTCAGCCAGTTCTCCAGCTTGGTGAAGGTGTCCCTCTTAGTGACGTCATACACTGGAATCAACAGAGACAACAGGTAACACACTGGAATCAACAGAGACAACAGGTAACACACCTGAACCAACAGAGACAACAGGTAACACACCTGAACCAACAGAGACAACAGCTAACACACTGGAACTAACAGAGACAACAGGTAACACACTGGAACCAACAGAGACAACAGGTAACACACCTGAACCAACAGAGACAACAGGTAACACACCTGAACCAACAGAGACAACAGGTAACACACGATTCCATACGAGACGGATGAAAGAGAGGAGAGGGAACACACTACATGATACAGTGAGCAAGCTTTCTTAAACCCTACAGTGAATTATATCCACTGTTATAAAAAGTCACGTTGGGAGACTAACTGTGAATAATATCCATTGTTATATAGAGTCACGTGGGGACAGTAACTGTGAATAATATCCACTGTTATATAGAGTCACGTGGGGACAGTAACTGTGAATAATATCCACTGTTATATAGAGTCACGTGGGGACAGTGTGAATAATATCCACTGTTATATAGTCACGTGGGGACAGTAACTGTGAATAATATCCACTGTTATAAAGAGTCACGTGGGGACAGTAACAGTGAATAATATCCACTGTTATAGAGTCATGTGGGGACACTAACTCTAGCTGGACAAAGCAGGTCAAAGAGGGATATCCTTTTGGATATGGAGTAAGGTATGGTTTCATTAGATCCGATTGCAGAAGACTCACCCAGAATAACACCCTGCGCACCACGGTAGTAACTGGGAGTGAGGGTGCGAAACCTCTCCTGCCCAGCTGTGTCCTATAAAAACACATACAACAACAAAAACAAAGGAGGGTGGATATCTTACCCAGTGACCAATCATATCTTCTTACTCATCGCTCACTTTTTGTTGACAGTACTGTGCTTTGTTGCCCCCTAGTGGCGAGATGTTACACTTCAATATGTTTTTCACTATGACCAAAGATTATGATGTCAGTAATGCTGTAACAAGAATCTGAATTCATCTTACCCAAATGGCAAGTTTTGCACTATTTCCATCGATGGCGATTGTCTTTACTTTGAAGTCCACGCCTTCGAATAAACAAGTAAAATGCTTAGAGAACATAAGAGTTTTAAGAAGTGTAGTTAGCACTAGAGGAGAGTTACTATTGGTTTTGTTTGGTACATTTGAATACATATGGGTGAGGCCTAGGAGCACATCAAGGGTTATCAAAGTTGAATGACCCCTTAACACTGCTCAAAACATACCTCTTACTTTTGGCGAGATGAATGTGTTTGTGTGTGTTAGTTTGTGTTTTAATATATGTGGTCTTGTGTGTGTTACCTATGGTCATGTGTGCGTGTGTGTGTGTGTGTTCTATGGTCTCGTGTGAGTGCGTTACCTCTAGTCGTGTGTGTGTGTGTGTGTGTGTGTGTGTGTGTGTGTGTGTGTGTGTGTGTGTGTGTGTTACATATGGTCCTGTGTGTGTGTTTTTGTTACCTATGGTCGCTGTCTGCTCTGGATCAAACGTGTCATCTGTGAACCTGATCAGGAGACTACAGGGTTGGGAAGGCATTTTGGTTAATAGCGATTCATACATGATATAAACGTGTCGTGTTTTGATAGGCATTCCAACAAAATGTGTACTTTCACTTTGTTTACTTGATTAAACAACATGATAAACTATCTGACTTGTAACAACTTAGTTAACACGTTATAAGTTCTGCAGACAGTGGAGATCAGTCTCTTATCCCACACAATACATGTAGGCTCCATATGTCTGTACACAAAAGCCCTGAGGAGGAGCGGACAGCAGGACGAGTGCACAACACAACACAATGTCAACAAAACAGCTAGCCAGCTAGCCACTGAGTTTCCAACCTGGATTTCCCGACTCCACTCTCGCCAATAATCAATAGTTTGAGGGTTGTCAGGATGTCTTCGTCCATAGTGTTACTATAGACCACCTCTGGCAGTGCTTTGAGGTTTGTTAACGTGTTGTGTTAACGTGTTGTTCGGGGAGCGGAGGAGCAGCTAGCGGGTGATCCGAAGCCTCCAGATGGTTTCTGAGCCACTTCCGCCCGCAAACCGCATGTGACGTCATGCCGGTCCATGTCGCTTAAAGCAGCGATACCCAACCCTAGAACCGGGCCTTGAAATATTTAGAAAAAAAACAAAAAAGGGAGGCTAAACGAGTCATGTTCTTTCCTCCAACACATAGACTCCATACACTTATTTGTAGTGGAGAAAAGTTTTTTATTTTTTTTAAATGTTCTGAAAGTTTACATATTGGTATTCAATTCACACAATCAGTCTTTGTTGCCACCTAGTTCGTAATATATAACTAAACCACTGTAAATTAAGCACTGTAAATACACACTGTGTCTTAGTAGACACTGCCAATTTTCATATCGTTGCATTTCTTCTATCTGTATGTGTCCAATAGAACTCTTGAACTTCAATTTCAACTTTTTTTATTATTGCATTGTTGAAGGGAGCCTGAGACTCAAGCATTTCAATAGTGTTGCTTTAATTGTTGTGAATATGACAAATAAAACATCTTGAAAAACAGCCACATCTTTAGTTTTAAAATGATGCATCTTAAAATAATGCAATAAAATGACTGCTGGTCCTCAAAATCCTTTCATGAATATGCCGGTCCTTGGAACAAAAAAGGTGGGGAACCCCTGGCTTAAAGTCCAAAACCATCTTCTTGTTTGCTGAAGAATCAGTTGGTCTGCGGGGTTTAACTACTTTATACATTTTACAATCACTTTGTAAGACGATTACGTAACTGCTGAAACCACGTGTATCGTTTATGAATGCAAAGGCACCCTTAAAAAAAAAGGTATTAAATCAACAATAATGAGGCTCTACACAGAATCATCCTCATACGGAACATCTTGGTTTACATGCCCATCTGGTTTACAATATAAAACATGGTCACCCCCAGCAATATTGTTGTCATGCAAATAAAAAAGTCTTTCATTTGCCTTTCTGTAACACAATGTGTTTTTCACTGAATAAAATCTGAAAGATATGCTATCCATGGCTTATCCTGAGTATCGCTTTCCACTTTCATCCTGAAACACAGGTGGAATTCTCCCATTCCTTATCCTAAACAAAGAGTCTGCTTTATCCTAAACAAAGAGAAAACCATCCAACCACAAGCCCCCATTGTGGTGCGGCCTAAGGCATTACAAACACTGCAGTGATCTGAGGGGCCCGGAGCCCAGGAAGGAGCCTCGGGGCCCGCTGGGGGGAGACACAACACCAGTAACACAGGGGAATGGAACCTGTCAGCCATTGGATAGCACAAGTATTCAATTGTCTTTTCAGTTAGGCTACCGATAATTACACCTTTACCCATTTAGGGGATCTACCCATGTATTAGATATTCACACACACACACACACACACACACACACACACACACACACACACACACACACACACACACACACACACACACACACACACACACACACACACACACACACACACACACACACACACACACACAGCAAATAAATGAGCAGCTTAAATCATGTCCATGAGTTCTTCAGTCTTTGGGGTGGAGAGCTTCAAGCATCAGCACTAGCAGAGCATTAGCACACATTATTTCTGCACTTCAGAGTTATATTCTATCAGGTTTCTTTTGTTCTTCCTCATGGCCCGATGCTACACAGACTGCCTGGAACGACCTCTGCGCATCTTCTTCTGTGCGTTGGGTCGTCTCATCGGCAGCCATCCCTGGTGGTTCCTCACAGCTCCTCTGATGCTCTCAGCCGGGCTGGGGAGCGGGTTCTACCTCGTGCAGAACCGCTTGTCCAACGACATAGAGGAGCAGTTCACCCCTGTGAGCGGAGCAGCCAAGACGGAGAGGAGGTACATTCAAGACACCTTCCCAGAGGACGGCTCCATGTTCTCCAGTCTGAGGCTGAGCACCGCTGGGACTTATGGGACCTTCATAGTCACCCATGAAAGAGACATCCTCACAGCAGAGTCCCTTCAGGAGATCCTTGACCTGGATGTACACGTGAGGAATATGTCGGTGGAGATGGACAACCAAACATTTCAATATGCAGATCTGTGTGCTCAGGTGGCGAGGGGAGCCTGCTACTCCAATGATATCCTGAAGATCCTTAACTACAATGCAAGGAATTTGGAACTCATCAATTTGACGTTTCCGTGGTATGACGGTCGTTTTGGGAGGGTACCGTTGTACAATAGTCTAGGGAGTGTCTCTTTGAACAAAGGGAACTGGGTTGTCCAAAGTGCTGAAGCCATTCAGCTAAGTTATTTTTTACTAGGGGATAATAAGATGGTATCGGATCGTTGGCTGAAGGACTTCATGGCTCTGATGTCCAATACGTCTATGAAAAAGATTAAGGTATGGTTATCGTAGTGTTGGACCACCTTTTTTGTATGTTGTGGTATGTGTTAATTATTATATATCTTTCCAGGTATCACACACCACTTCCATGTCAATGCAGTGGGAATTTGAAAAGACCCCCGCTTCAATCGTCCAGCTGTTCTCCATCACATATGCCATTACTATCTTATTTACAGTCCTATGTTGTTGGAGGTTAGTAACGCATTACTTAATTCATCAAAATAATCAAAGGTAGAAAAAAAAATGCAATATTGAACTGTAATTTTGTCACTGACTGATGTAGGTTGGACAACGTGCGGAGTGAGATCTGGGTGGGAGGCGTTGGAGTTCTGTCCACCGGACTCGCTGTCCTGAGCAGTTTCGGCATGTTGCTTTTCCTGGGCTGTCCTTTCGTCATGACGGTGGCCTCCTGTCCCTTCATGATTCTGGGTAAGGTTCTAATGGGCATCAACACATCCAAAACCACCGGACAAATTTTTTAAGGAAGGACCCATGTCCAACAGCAGTGTGGAGTGCGTGTGGTTCAGCCTCACCCGGCCTGAGTCAGGTTGGTTGCCGGCTGGGGTAGCGTGAAGCGAGAGGGCTCAATGTGACCGTATTGAACCGCTGCTCTGCATTAACCCTTGTCCTGGGGTCGGAGGGGCCCTGTAAAGCCACCCAGTTTAAGAAAGATAAGAACTGAATAATGGGGTCAGCATAAAGTAGTGGTTAAGGTGTTTGACTTCCAGCCAAAAGGTACTGTGAGTGATTCTTAATTGTCGTGTGTAGGTCTCAGTAGTAAATTGTAACCCTACAAATCATTTCAATTTCCTATATTTTCAGACAATAACTGACAATTTTAAATTGTGACTTTTTTCAAATTAAGGTATCGGAATCGACGACATGTTTATCATGGTGTCCTGCTGGCAGAGGACGCGGGTAATGGACAGCCCTCCCGACCGGCTGGCCAGTACGTACGGCATGGCGGCCGTCTCCATCACCATCACCAGCCTGACGGACGCTCTGGCCTTCTTCATGGGCTGCTGCTCGCCGCTGGGCTCGGTGCGCTCCTTCAGCCTCTACGCCGGGGCTGCTGTGGTGTTCTGCTACCTGTACAACATCACGTTCCTGGGGGCATTCCTGGCTCTGAATGGCCAGAGGGAAGCTGAGAACAGGCACTGGTTGATCTGCAGCAAGATCCCCGAAGAACTTCCACCTGGGAGGTCAGGGGCATTTGGCGTCTGCTGTGTTGGCGGGAGCTACGACCGGGCGACAGGTAAGGAGGCCGACCCAGTGAGCCGATTCTTTGAGAAGTTCTACGGACCGTTTGTGACACAGGCGTGGACTAAAGGGTTGGTATCCATGGTTTATGTTGGGTATCTGGCTGGCGGTATCTACGGCTGTTCCACACTGGAGGAGGGGCTTGATGTCAGCCACCTGGCCTTGGATGATTCCTACATCATCCGCTACTACAACACCCAGAGACAGCACTTCTCAGAGTATGGTCAGAATGTAATGGTGGCTGTGAAGCAGCCTTTCCCCTACTGGAGCCAAGAGGCACAACATTTTTTATGTTTCGTTGATTTTGAAAACTTGAGCTACGTCAACAGCACATCGGCTTGGTTCCTGTCATTTAAGCTGTACGCAAATGAAACCAACCTCAACGTTAGTTCTAAAGAGGCGTTTCTAAGCCACTTGCCTAATTTCCTCAAACTCAACCCCATCTTCAGACAAGATCTCAACTACAGCATGGACGAGATTCACGCCTCTCGTTTTTTTGTTCAGACCCTTAACACAGCCACCAAGAAGGAGACCTTGCTTGGTCTGAGGAGAGCAGCAGAACACTGCATGGTGGAGCTCTTGGTCTACCACCCTGCGTTTATTTACTATGACCAATACGCCATCATAACGGACCACACTGTGAAGACTGTTCTCGTGGCCGTGGCCGTGATGCTGTTGGTCTCGCTCATACTGATACCGAACCCGGTATGTTGCCTGTGGGTGGCCTTCGCCGTGTGCTCGGTCCTCGTCGGCGTGGCTGGGTTCATGGCCCTGTGGGGCGTCAGCCTGGACTCCATCTCCGCCATCAACCTTGTCATCTGCATCGGCTTCTCTGTAGACTTCTCCACCCACATCTCCTACTCCTTTGTCTGCAGCGCCAAATGTGCTCCGAATGATAAGGCGGTGGAGGCCCTGGCCCAGTCGGGCGGTCCCGTGCTCCAGGGGGCCTTGTCCACCATCCTGGGGGTGCTGGTGCTGTCCGCATCTGGAAGCTACATCTTCAGGACCTTCTTCAAGGTCATGTTTTTGGTCATTGTGTTTGGGCTGCTCCATGGCCTGCTGTTCATCCCTGTGTTTCTAACATTTTTTACTGCATGCAGGAAGTTGTGATAATAATAATAAAATAATACTGAAAGTATATTCTGGCTCCACTTGAAGAGTGTGGCATTAAAAGTGCAAAGCTTATGGGTTTGATGCCCATTGGGGCCAGCCAAGCAATGAAGATTTTGTGCAAGTGTAAGCCAAATGATCAGTTAACCATAATGACCTCTGATTAACTAGAATAGTTAATCAGACTTCATTACATTAAGGATAGTTTCACAATTAAATCAATAATGGCCATTGTAACAAATATCTTGTTTATTTCAAAAACGTCAAAATAAAACGTTGCAAGCTCAACATGATTTTATATATTTTATTTTGGACAACAATGTTTTACCAACTCAGCCATAACATCTCTGGTCTAATTTTGTCTACAGATTTCGGCCAAACTGGATGTTTGTACAGCATAAAATACATCTATGTACAATTATGAATCAATCTCATTATCATGTATTTACAGCTACGGGACAGTAAAAGGCCAATAAACATAGAAATATTGCATGAGCAGAGCCAAAAAAAGACAAATGGTTACTGGAAACAACCATGTGAGGTTGTGTAAATAAGCTCCTAAGCAAAAAAAAGATGTTTTCCAATATGATTGATAAGCAAATACATGATTCCACAAAAGTCACCTTTAAAATAAATCACGTTACAATCCTCAGTTTAATGAAAATAAAGCTATGTTCATTTGTCCTCTTCCCCAGTGCCTGAGAGCCAGCATATAGATACTTTACATTTGGAGAATTATAGCCACGTGTGCACGTTTGCACAACAAAACCTTGTGACGCGAGTCTGAAAATGGGCAAGAGAATGACCTTCTTGGATGTTATTTGAGAAACTTGTTTTGACAAGCTACAACACCTTTTTAATTCCGCACCCTGTTTCTACGGTCAAACAAAAATCAAAACACTTCTTTAGTACCAAGCCTTTACATACATTACATAAAAAGTGTGCAATTGCCATTCACACTTAAAAGTGCTGAGAGGTATTCTTCACTCAATTCTTACAAGGCCACCATTAGAAACACCAGCACATCTCCAGTTTGCTGCGCGTCTGTGTCATTGCGGGGGACACTTAAGTAAAAGGAGAGGACAGGAAAACTATCAGGTCAACGTTTCAGTGTGGACACCGAATAGAAAGAGTCAACCTACTAGTGCCAACAGAAACACAACAAAGGCATAATAAAAGTAAAAAGGACAATGCTTTCCTGACTAGTTAATTTGGACTTGCTTATTTACATTCATGACTGAGAACATCAACTCCCTCCCCTCCCTTCCTGTACAAATTATACATTCATCTCCTCACATACCTGAGCATTCACACTGTCCTCAACTCACGCACAAAGGGAGATCTGATGTGCTGCAGTGTTGTTCACCGGGTAGATCAGGACCGGCCAGGCTTCTTCATACGCGAGTTCAAACAAACATTTGACTCCTCTTGCTGGATGTAAAAATCGTTTTTATGTTGCTTTTCTAAACATTCTGTATTGATACGCTGTCTCTCGCACTGCAGACGTAGGATGGCTAGGAATTACTAGATGACTTTGATGTCCTCACAATATCACATCCCAACCAGACCAACAAATTAAAACCTAAACTGACAGTATACATAAATATAACCCATGAGCTGTGGATCCCTGACCTCACGGTATATGACCCAACCCCCCGCCCCGCCCATGCCCTCCCTCTGGTCTCACAGGACCTCCAGGCTCTTCCCCTCCAGGACCAGCCTGATCTCCTTGGCGTCCAGCGTCTCGTACATCAGCAGAGCGTCCGCCAGGTTCTTGTGCTCCTTAGCGTGAGACTTGAGCAGAGCCCGGGCTCGCTCGTACGAGTCCTACACACACACACACGCACGTACACACAAAAGGACTGCTTCAGGGTGGCTTGGTGACTCAGACCACAGAGGCCATGGGGCTTGTACCGCCACATGTTCGATCTCACCTGACACGCTGTCATTCCTCTCTTTCAACCAAATTTTGAAGATTCAATATATAGTACAATTTATTGTACTATATTAAATCCTGAATCAGACCCACTTTAATGTATCTGGTGAAGATCAGAATGCCTCTCCCAGTGATGTATTAAAACACGCCCACAAACTGAATGGGAGTGTTTAATGACAATCCATTACTTTGTAATGACGAGCTACCTCTGCATTGCGCAGATGGAACCATTGGCACAAACAATAATAACAAACCACTTAACTTGTGTCCTGATTTCTATAGCTACATTCGTAGTATCACACCTTGTTATATTTGTAGTCAGCCTCACTAGGTGGTTTGGATAAGTGTTCTGCTGAATGGAGAACGGAACAGCGAAACGGTTAGGATTCAATGCCACCAAGACTGACCTTGAGCAGCTTCCTGACCTCCTGTTCCACCACCGCCTGAGTCTCAGGGCTCTGCCGGGTCAGGTCTTTGTAGGTCATAACTCCCAACTTGAGGAGACAGAAGATGGAGAGAACCAACACATTACGATGGTGATCAATAACAGCGCATGCTTCGTATACAGATCCACGCAGCACTGAGGAAAGCGGCGGTTATGGACCTGAAGAATTACCTTTTCACACATCCCAAATCTGGTGACCATCATCTTGGCGATACTGGTAGCACTGTCAAAGTCACTAGATGCACCTGAAGAGACAGAGTCAGCCTTCAAATTCACCTTTGATCGAAAATATGATTTTATTATCACTTGTCAATGTTTTGATTGGAAACATGAATAACAAAAAGCAGGCATGAACTAGACTTTAAAGTGTAACCCAGTTGGTAGGCAGGCATCAGAAGATACTTCTATGCTTAGCTACAGGAAATGGAGGTGCTTTTAACAACCATCAGGTCTGCTCCTTACCGGTGGTGATGTACTCTGGGCCGAAAATGATCTCCTCTGCCACCCGGCCCCCCATGCTGACGTCCATCTGGGCCAGCAGCTGAGACCGCGTCTCGCTCCAGCGGTCGTCCTCCGGGAGCATGGACACCTGGAGAACAGGAGATAAAAGACGGCTGAGATAAAATAACAAAAATATGCAATTAATATTATGTATCTACAAACTCAATGTGAGCTTTTTTGGTTCAAAAGGTATCTGCCAAAATGGGGTGGTTTAGAAGCAAGTTGGGGTTTATGGTCTTCATGAAGCCAGCTTAGTGGCTAGCACCGTTAGTGTGGGTTAATTGTCTTCTTGAAGCTAGCTAAGTGGCTAGCACCGCTAGTGTGGGTTAATGGTCTTCATGAAGCCAGCTTAGTGGCTAGCACGGTTAGAGTGGGTAAGTGTACTTCATGAGGCTAGCTTAGTGGCTACCACGGTTTGAGTTGGTAAGTGGTCTTCATGAGGCTAGCGTTGAGGCTACCACTGTAGGGGGGGTCTGTTAACCTACATGCCCCATGCTGGGGCCTCGGGGCATGATGGTGGCCTTGTTGATGGGCATGGCGTCCTTGGTGTAGTACGCCACAATGGCGTGTCCCGACTCATGGTAGGCTGTGATCTGCTTGTTCTTCTTGTCTATCTGCGCACTCTTCCTCTCTGGGCCTGAGGGTGAGAGATCATAAGGAGAAAGGGATTTAACGGGGAAGACCTCATGACTTGAGGGTAAAGTCCTGAGAAAGAGATAAGATCGACATGTGGTCACATCAACAACTCGTGGTGTGGAGATGTACGGACTGTGCATAAGCATTGTTCGCCAGATGTGGAGTTTTTACTGTTGAGATGCCGTCCCTACTATCTACCAAGGGAATTTACTGCTGTGTTTTTGGCTGCTATTTACATCCCCCCACGCACCAACTCCACGGCAGCGCTCAGCGAACTCTATGACGTCATCAGCGCGCACGAGACAGCTCATCCTGATGCTGCGTTCATCACCGCTGGCGACTTTAACCACTGCAACTTAAAGACTGTGTTCCCCAAATTTTTCCAACATGTGGATATTCCCACCCGTGATAAGAACACACTGGATCATGTTTACAGCAGCATACGTGGTGCCTACAGGGCCTCACCCCGCCCCCACTTCGGGCACTCAGACCACATCTCTTTGTTCCTGTATCCTGCATACAGACAAAGGCTGAAACAGACAAACCTTGTGACTAAACAAGTCAAACTCTGGACACCAGACACTGAGAGCATCCTGCAGGACTGTTTTGCTCAGACAGACTGGGATGTGTTTAAAGCTGCAGCCACACTGGAGGACTCTTCTGTCAGCATACAGGACTATGCTGAGTATGTGACTGGGTATATTAGCACTTGTGTTGACAACATCGTGCCCACCATACAAGTCAAGAGGTTTCCCAACCAGAAGCCCTGGATTAACAGTCAGGTACGCCACATGCTGCGTGCTCGCTCTATTGCATTTAAATCAGGCAATGAGACGGAGTACAAAGCTGCGATGTATGCTCTGGAAAAAGCCATCAGAGCAGCCAAAAGGCAGTACAGAGTGAAGCTGGATGGCTTCTATTCCACTGCTGACTCCGGGCGGATGTGGCAAGGCCTGCAGCACATCACTGACTACAGGACCACCACCAGCACCATCAGCTCCACAGACAGCTTGCCGGATGAGCTCAACACCTTCTACACCCGCTTCGAGACCTCCAGCCCCACCACAGAGAGGAGGCCCTCACACACCAGGAGCACCCTCCCCCTCTCCCCCCCACCAACCGTCTCATCAGGACAGGTACACAGAGTCCTGAGGAACATCAACCCTCGCAAGGCAGCCGGACCAGATAACATCCCTGGGCGAGCTCTCAGAGCATGCGCCAACGAGCTGGCTTATGTTCTCACATCCATCTTCAACCTTTCCATCAGCCTTTGCACAGTTCCCTCCTGTTTCAAGACCACAACCATCATCCCTGTTCCAAAGAAGAGCCCACCAAGCTGCCTGAATGACTACAGACCAATAGCACTCACTCCAATCATTATGAAGTGCTTTGAGAGAGTGGTGCTGACCCACATTCAGAGCAGAATACCAGACACCCTGGACCCCCTGCAATATGCCTACCGGCCCAACAGGTCCACCTCTGATGCTGTCGCTGCTGTTCTCCACTATTCCCTCTCCCATCTGGAAAATAAAGACTCCTACATCAGGACGCTCTTTGTGGATTACAGCTCCGCCTTCAATACAGTCATCCCCCACAAACTCACAGACAAACTGTCTACATTAGGTCTGCACCCCACCATCTGTGACTGGCTCCAGGACTTTCTGACTGGCAGGCCCCAATCTGTCAGGATTGGAAATAGGACTTCAGCCAGCATCATCACAAACATTGGCACGCCACAGGGCTGCGTGCTCAGCCCAATCCTCTACACCCTGTTCACTCATGACTGTGTCGCCTCCCACATAGACAACACCATCCTGAAGTTTGCGGACGACACCGCAGTGATAGGACGCATCACGGGCGGGGATGAAGCGGCCTACAGGAGGGAGGTGGCCAGTCTGGTGTCATGGTGTGAGGACAATAACCTCACCCTCAACAAGGACAAGACCAAAGAGATGATAGTGGACTTGAGGAAGAAAAGGAGTCCTCATCGGCCACTGTTCATCGGGGAGCTTGAAGTAGAGAGGGTGAGCAGCTTCAAGTACCTCGGCGTCCACATCAGCGACGACCTCACTTGGACACTCAACACCACACAGCTGGTTAAGAAATCCCAACAGCAGCTGTACTTCCTGAGGAGGCTGAGGAAGTTTGGCATGTCGCCTGAGATCCTCAGAAACTTCTACAGCTGCATTGTTGAGAGCATCTTGACCGGCTGTATCACCGTCTGGTACGGCAGCACTTCCGCTTTGGACCGCAGACGACTGCAGAGACTGGTAAAGACTGCAGAGAGGATCATCAGAACCCCACTGCCCTCTCTGCAGAGCATCTACCACTGCAGAGTCCACAGGAGAGCTGCCACCACTCAAGGACCCCACCCACCCCCAGCATGGACTGTTTACACTTCTACCCTCAGGACGGAGGTATAGAAGTATGAAGTCCAAAACTTCAAGACTAAAGAACTCTTTCTTCCCCACTGCCCTCAGACTCCTTAACAACAGATAGGAGTCTGTTGTTAAGGAGTATTCTACCTCAGGACTGCCGCAGCTGTTTACATATTGCTCATGCACTTTGGCTTTCTTGGATTTGCACCATTCCGTTTTATTTATTTATTTATTTATTTTAACTTAAATGTATTATTTGTTCTATCTATCTTGTAAAAAAATCTTGGCATTCAGTCTGTGGAAACAAAGGAAGAATTTCATTGCACAACTGAGAACGTCTCATTTATGCATATGACAATAAACACTTTGAATTGAATTGAATTGAATGATGATAAGTAGGGATCGACCGATATTATCGGCCGATATTCGCGTTTTTTACGTGTATCGGTATCGGCCGATACGCGGCTGATTTTCGCCGATTTTTTATTTTTTTTTACTTGTTCTACCTCACCTGTTTTTAATATTTGTTAAATATTGTTCATCTACTTGTTCTTACTTGTTCTACCTCACCTGTTTTTACTATTTGTTAAATATTGTTCATCTACTTGTTCTTACTTGTTCTACTTCACCTGTTTTTACTATTTGTTAAATATTGTTTTTTATATTGAAGTTCAATAAATGTTTCTTTAAAAAAAAAAAAAAAAAAACGGCTCAAGAAAGTCGGTATCGGCATATCGCCGTATCGGCTAAGGCTGATGAAAAAATATCGGTATCGGTATCGGCCCTAAAAAAACGGTATCGGTCGATCCCTAATGATAAGAGGTCAACCTTAAATCACACCGTTTCTTCTCTCTACAAGAGGCTGAGGCAAACAGGGCTAACTGCGGTTAGGGTGTTTTTCCTTCCAACCAAAAGGTTCTTAGATTGAACCTACAATGACCTCCAACATTTGGAAGAAGAAGCACAATTCTAAATCATCAGATAAGATGAAGACTCATCCTCAGCATCAGAGAGAGGCTCTCCTGTGGCTGCAGCTCACCCATGAGGATCTTGTCCTTGGCGAACTCCAGCTCCTTCAGGGTGACCATGTCCTTGCCGTCCACGGCCGCCTTCAGGGCCGCCTGGTTGACCAAGTTCTCCAGGTCGGCCCCAGAGAAGCCCACGGTTCCCCGGGCGATGATACTGGCCTCGATGGCTGCAAGACACAGTAGAACCACATTAGCCTCACCGCTTGGCGTGAAGTAGGAAAACACTATTTGACTGCATTGTTTCCCCCACGTTCACACAGCAGAGGGGGCGCGCCGCCGCTGCTGAATTTTCTCCGCCGCTGCAATAAAAATCCTTCTCCAAATTTTTTTACGTAGCTCCTTTTAGAAAATGTACAGCGCGTAACGTCAATTGCGCAGCACGCGGCACATCGTCACGTAACCAACATCAAAGACAGACAGACAGACAGACAGACAGACAGACAGACAGACAGACAGACAGACAGACAGACAGACAGACAGACAGACAGACAGACAGACAGACAGACAGACAGACAGACAGACAGACAGACAGACAGACAGACAGACAGACAGACAGACAGACAGACAGACAGACAGACAGACAGACAGACAGACAGACAGACAGACAGACAGACAGACAGACAGACAGACAGACAGACAGACAGACAGACAGACAGACAGACAGACAGACAGACAGACAGACAGACAGACAGACAGACAGACAGACAGACAGACAGACAGACAGACAGACAGACAGACAGACAGACAGACAGACAGACAGACAGACAGACAGACAGACAGACAGACAGACAGACAGACAGACAGACAGACAGACAGACAGACAGACAGACAGACAGACAGACAGACAGACAGACAGACAGACAGACAGACAGACAGACAGACAGACAGACAGACAGACAGACAGACAGACAGACAGACAGACAGACAGACAGACAGACAGACAGACAGACAGACAGACAGACAGACAGACAGACAGACAGACAGACAGACAGACAGACAGACAGACAGACAGACAGACAGACAGACAGACAGACAGACAGACAGACAGACAGACAGACAGACAGACAGACAGACAGACAGACAGACAGACAGACAGACAGACAGACAGACAGACAGACAGACAGACAGACAGACAGACAGACAGACAGACAGACAGACAGACAGACAGACAGACAGACAGACAGACAGACAGACAGACAGACAGACAGACAGACAGACAGACAGACAGACAGACAGACAGACAGACAGACAGACAGACAGACAGACAGACAGACAGACAGACAGACAGACAGACAGACAGACAGAGTAAGTTGCTAAAATGTGTCGCTACATGACCACCAGTGTTAAAAACCCTCTGAGCCCAATCATTTTATTGTATCTATAAACCGCAACCTCTGTGCCGTTTTTCCTCTAGTATAGTGTGTGTGTGTGTAAGCCTATGTGTGTGTGTGCGTGTTGTCGCTCTTTTTGGGATCACTCATAGCCTTTACAGGAGCTTATATCCAGTCAGGAATTTATAGCCTAGGTATTTTCGGGAACTTTGAAAAATGAATCCATACTGTTAGATCCGATGTTGTTCTTTATTGCCATATAAAATCTGTTTATCGCGTATTTTAGTTAGGGATTTATGCTAATCGCCTGTAAGCATGTGGTCATTAGCATAAATGCAGGGAAAAAACCTAAGGACATTTTTGAACAAAGTGTCTTATGTAAAAAAAAAAACAGTTATGCTTTGGGCATAGCAACCATGTTTAGTGTTTAAGCATTAGGCAAAAATCTGTAAATAAATTGTGCAAATTATATTTGCGTTGTGGCATTTTTTGTTTAAATATTACTATACAAAAATATAAAATCTGTAAATGAAGACACAAAAGGCAAAATTACAACACCAATAATCCCATCTACAGTAATACACAGGACTGTTTGAATAGGATTTAAGTGCATATTCTCCTCTCAAAGTGCACCAGGTTCATGCATTCCAATGTAAAGGGTACAAAAAAATGTAGGCCGGGGGAGCATGCCCCCCCGCGCCCCCCCGCACCCCCCTAGAGGGTTCGGGGACCACACCACCGCTGCATCCTGCTGGAAACACTGGCTGCGTCATCATTTTTTAACTGAGACATAAACATATGATTGAATATTTTTATTTATTTATTTTTTAAAAGTTACATCCAAAAGATACAGAAATAATACATCTCAACAAAGTGTGCTTAAATAAAAACTAACTAATAATATTACACATTAAAAAGGTTGCACACCTAATACGATAGACAAAATAACACATTGTGAAATCCATCACACAGGAAATGAATTTTAAAGGATCCCTACCCTGGTCCACTTTGATCTTCTTGAGGTACCAGTTGAGGATCTCGGTGCGTCCCTTCACGTCCGGTTTGGGGACGGTCACCTGCATGTCGAACCGGCCCGGACGGATCAACGCACTGCAGGAAGGCGGGGTGAACAACAAACAGCCCCATTCAAACAGAGGAAACATTTGGTTTTGGATATGTTGATCCATAAGCATATAGGCCTGAAGGTAGACTCTCACACGAGTATGGAAAAACATAACAAACATAACCACCCCGATGAGTTTGAATAAATGGTTTGAAATGGGCAGATTATCACTTGATATTTGTTCAAACAAGATAAGAACATAAACATACTTGTCCAAAGCTTCTGGGAAGTTTGTCGCTCCGATGACAATGACGCCTTCGTTTGGTTTAAACCTGTCACAATAAGAATCAACAAACAGGTAAACATACTGACTAACAGATAGAACATCAACCGAAAGGTAAACAGACTGACTGACTGACTGACCATCACACAACAGGTGAATAGACTGACTGACAGGGGGAGTGGTCGCGGTTGCGTTGTCCTGCTCACTACGGTGAGGGTTTCGTATAATTTAGTTAATTAATTAAGGGCACCACCAGAGGGCGCCCCCAACACATTTGCCACCCTAGGCGATATATATTCTTTTTCTTCCTCCATGGGCCCCTGACGCCGTCTGGGCCCCGGTGCAGTGCACCGGTTGCACCGTCGATATTTACACCACTGGATCCAGCCCAAGGGCTATAACAGGTGATGAACGTTATGAGTGCTCTGCTTAGAGCGTACCCGTCCATCTCAGCCAGCAGCTGGTTGATGGTCTGTCTGGAGTAGGGGTGCATGGGAGACTCGATCCTCTTCCCGCCGACACTGTCCAGCTCATCGATGAAGATAACACACGGAGCATTGGCCTTCGCCTCCCCTGGGGAAACCACCAGCAGCTCATTAACTAACTATTAATCATCAACCATCTTCAATACTGACATTTAATCCTTCATTATTAACGATATTATCCATCAGTCATTAACCATCATCATCGTTAACAATCTGACAAAACCCATCCATTAAACATCAATCATTAACATACTATGACTGCTAAGCTTCTTTAACTAAACCATATTGGAGGAATAATCATACAAAAGTAGAAACAGACAAGCGGAAAAGGGAATCATTATTTAGGGCCTGAAACCAAACTAGAGGGGCTCTCTCACTGAATAGGTTGCGGATGCGGCTCGCCCCCACACCAACAAACATCTCATCAAACTCGGAGCCAGAGGCATAGTAGAAGGGGACGTCTGCCTCCCCGGCCACGGCTCTGGCCAGCAGGGTCTTCCCGGTGCCTGGGGGCCCCACCAGGAGCAGACCTGGAGGTCAGCAGGGAGGAACAACACAAGACTCACAGCCTTGTTATAGGCAGGGTGAGCAAGGCAAAGAAGAGGATTTGGGGACCTTCCTTTGATTGATATGCATGGATTGCTGCCATTAAAAGAAAAGGATCCCTTTCATAAGATATGTGAACAAGTATAAATAAAAGTTGGTAATCATATCATCAAACCTATATTGTCGGACCAAAAGGTTGATTTGAAAGGCGGCATTGGGTTGCAGATTGGCATGAAAACTGAGTCTGAGATTTGAATTAATAAGTGGATAAACACTGAAATTCAACAACAAAAACAATTAACTAATAAATTATCTAATTACATTGGCATCTGGTAAGGATGCCTTGGAAGGTGTTCCAGGCACGACCAGTGGGGAGGAGACATTGGGGAAGACCCAGGGCTAGGTGGAGAGATTATATATCCACACTGGCGGGGAAACGCCTCAGGATCCCCCCCGTCAGAGGTGTTCAATGTGGCCATGGAAAGGGACGTCTGGGACCCCTGCTTGAGCTGCTGCCCCCGCGACCCGACCCCGGATAAGAGGATGACGATGAGGAGGAGGATAGTCATTGGGGAGGGTTTTAATAAATCCAACCTTAACTGAATCCATCCTCCATTATCTCTATTCTGTTGACAACAAGCATTACCTTAAGGATGATGGACGAGACCTCACCTTTAGGGAGCTTCCCTCCCAGGACGGTGAACTTCTGGGGGTTCCTGAGGAACTCCACCACATCCTGCAGCTCGCTCTTGGCCTCGTCGATGCCCTTGACGTGCTCAAAGGTCACGTTCTTCATCTGCACGGGGTCCACAGCTGAGTCAAGGCCTGATGTGGTTCGGAATCGCACTGCCCGGAATGGTTAGATTAAAAGTTCGGCAGAGAATAAAAAATCACACCAAACACACCGCCGCAGTCGTAAGTGGCTGAGGGTTGTTCTGACTACGTAGAGACACGAGAAGCACACAGAAAGAAGGTGGATTAAGCAGAATAAGCCATGGTCACACTTGGCTATTTTCTGATAGTCGGGGTTGTGAAAGAAAATTCCCTCTTTTTCCACAAACACAATAAAACAATTGGAGCGGTGACTTCAGTGGGTCAATTTTCGACAACTTTTCCGCAGATAGAGTTGAGGTTTTCCTTTCAAGACACGCGTATGTGGCAGTTATCTGTTAGGTCAAGAGTGTAACCGCTGCCCTTTAACAAGCTGTAAACCACCAACATGCCGAGCAAAAGGCTATTCTAGAGGTTATCTAGTGGTTAGAAGGAGCGTCAACACAGAGGAGGTCTGGGATGGCTGTGGGCCAGGTGCTGCCGTGGTACAGGAGCCGTTACCCGATAGGAAGGGGGTCTTGGAGATGCCGTACAGTCCGACCAGCAGCAGGACGAGCAGGATCAGACGAGTCCTCCTCAGAGAGTCTGGCAACACACAAGAGAATGTTTAGCAGCGCTTTGACCCAACTGATAATGACTTCTTTAAATACATGTCAGTGTTTCCCCTAGGGTGGAGTTGCAGCAGCGGAGGGGAAATGTTTTTTCCCGCTCGCAAATCTTTTTGTGTGCTCGCAAAGCGCACCCTGCCGGGAGGTTTCTATGTGTCTGCCGGCACCAGAAGGGTGGACATACAGTACATTTGTGCACAGTAGTGAGCAGTGGAAATATGGAGAGATTGAACATAGTAAGTATAATCTTTAGAACAATTATTTACATAAATTTAACAAAAAATATATTATATCAACAACCACCCTATACAGTAAAATCACACAACAGAAAATACTACAACAATCGAAAAGGTCTGTGCCTCCAATCCATTCATCTTCCCACTCCCTCCCCTCTCCCCATCACAAAGGTTGTAGTAGGACCATGCCTCTATTGAACACGTTTTGGGGTATATTGACATTTTTGCTAAAAAGACATTCCTTAAAAATAAGTAGAGATATATTTTTCAAAACGAGCCCATGCCTATATGGAACGAGTTTTGGGCCTCTAGAGACAATAAAGGGGTGCGGTGTTCTTTTTGGAAAAAGTCTGCAGAGTCAGGATCGCTTGAATTCACTTTATTTGGTAAAGGTTTTGACTAGTCTCTATGAGGCAAAAGGAGGGGAATTGTATTACGCACGCGTGGAGATACACTTAGTAGGGCATCAGATAAATGCGTTACCTGGAGCGTTCTGGCCCCCTGGGCTATGCGTTGTGACTTATCTACTGGGCAGGCGTGGACTCAGTTATGTGCACTGATTGGCTAAGCATGGTGCTGAACTCCCGCCTTCTGGGTAACCCGTATGTGTCTTTCTGCTGCTCTCTTATGGCTATGTGTTGGCATTGCAACTTGGTTTGTGGCTATGTGCGGGAATTACACTTGATTTTGTGGCCTTGAGCATCTTGGTCTCTCAAACATCTTGACCGCTCGTATCTCTAGAAATGACACATGATGAATGGCCTCCTGTATGAGCTGGAAGCCTCCCTAGGCTCAGTATCCCCCCTTAGCGTGAGAAAGAAGCCTCTTTAATTGGCAAGGGCATATGTGGCCTGTTGGTATGAATGTGTGAATTATGTTACAGGCCGCTATTGAAATTGTTGCAAAATAAAAAAATCCTAAAAGATAAGAGATATTTTTCAAAACTGAAGGTGAATTGACCTTGATATGAAGCATCAGTAGCGCAAAATAATACATTAGTTGGTGAGTGTGTGAATTGACCTGGAGATTAAGCGCATATCCAGCGTCCGTTGCGCATTGAATGTTATATTATTTTGCGCTACGCAAAATTATATAACAGTCGTATTTTAAAGAGATAAGCTGAAGCGCTCCTCTTGTTAAAAAAAAAAGAAATTCAGCAGCGGCGGTCATATTTCAGGAGCGGCGTACCGCTGCTGCTAGGTGCATAGAGGGGAAACACTGCATGGCCTATAAGGAGCAGGTAGGAGTTATTGCGCCTTGGGCTCGGAACCCCATCTACCCCCAGAATCATCTTCCCCCGTTCACTGACTGATGATGAAAACAAGAAGAAGAACTAACGGTCCAGTAAATCCGCCACGTCAGAGAGAATAACCTCTCAATGTGTGTGGTCATTAGGGATGCAAGAAATACCGGGAAAATGGGTCTTTCACGGTCCAAATCTCAACGGTAATAATTATTTTGTAAATATCATACATAAAATGACTT
This sequence comes from Gadus macrocephalus, assembly GCF_031168955.1. Lineage (NCBI taxonomy): Eukaryota > Metazoa > Chordata > Actinopteri > Gadiformes > Gadidae > Gadus > Gadus macrocephalus. The sequence continues at coordinate 20,807,086 of NC_082389.1, read as the reverse complement.
TGTGCATGTGCATAACTAACACACGTTTTACTGTAATAATGCAGACTTTCTCTATTTTTTTGGCACCAAGTGGGCGGAGTCAGCCATGGCCATTGAATCCCTAAATGTGGTTACTGATTGGTTACTTGTTGCCAGACAAGTCCAAACACCTCTTGAAGTCACTTAGAGGCTTTCTGGGGGTACATTAATCAATCAACCAAGAATCAGCTCCTGTCTAATGAAGTCTAATAAATCAGCATAATATATTAGTAAAACCTAAATAGAAAGAATGAAAAGCTCCAAACATGGACCCAATAGGAGACGAAAAGTTATGTTTTTAAGCTAAACTTTTTTGTTAACTCACTCACTCACACAGAGTTCTGTAAATAAGGAAACACAGACAGTCGTTTATGGTTTGCTTGTAGAGTACTAATTTGCTCACGTTTGCTCCCCTAGTGGGATAACTGTGTGGCAGAGTGCGTCTACCTTGTGTGCGCTGGGTCATGGCTTGGGCCTTCATGAAGCCTTCGGCGAAGCCACTCTTGAAGGCATCCTGATGTCCGTCGGCAACGTTCTTGGTCTTCAGCAGCCCCTCTAGAGTCTCCACCTCCAGGCCCTTGTCCCGGCTCAGGAAGCCCTGGCGTGGAGGTCAGAGGACGGTAGACCATGATGATAATCGTAGAGCACAGGAGGGTCACAACATGCAGAACCAGATGCATCAGTAAACCTGGTGCTCCAGCCAAGTAGACAGAGAGGGTTTCGATATCTAAATGAACAAAAGACGGCAAAATAAAACTGTAAATTTTTTTTTTCGTTCTCTCAGTCGCTTTGGTAAATTTTTCGAATCATCCTCAACATTTGCAGAACAGTAAATGCATTTACTGTTCTGCAACACAATTTGTACAGATAGCAAAACACCATGGATTATCTGCAAAAGCCTGTCTCTTCCTCAAAATCCTAAATTCATCTTTCAAAACTAAATATGTCAATGAACATGTCAGTGCCATCAGAATGATAAGTCCTTGTGTCATTGTGTACGGATAAGACGGTCAAATTGCTTAGTCATGTTGTCAATATAACAGTGTACTCTGGAGGGATGTTCTGATGTAAACTATGGCTAAAGTTTTGAAGACAATTGTAAGTTGAAAGTTACACCTTAGTGTATGTGGGAGATTGATCGCAAGAGACTGGACAAGATTCACATTTACGCTTTGACTGTTTGTACTATCATTTGTTGACAGACCATGTCATTGCTAGAAATGTGAACATAGGTCAATCTCCTTAGGAATTACAGTGCAGTCTTCCTACACCTCCTCACGTTCCTGTCTGTCAGGCAGCCTCACTCCTCTTCTTCTCTCTGGCTGTTGACCCCGTCCAATTCCTTGTCCTTCCATTGTCAGACAATTTAACATTGTGTTGTGCTCCAGCTATATACGTGCCAGTTCATGGTTCATGAGATGCATCAGTTTACCTTTTGAGCTGACTAGAACCAACATGACATAAGCAATTGAAAATGTAGGAAAGAGCAGAGAATTGTACATAATCATTTGCATGGATGTACTAAAGTATTTGCAACTTGTTCAAAGAATTGAGAAACAGCAATTTTGATGTGCACAAGTGACACAATGATGTGAAGATTGAACAGGTAGTTTTGAGAATTTCATTTCTGATCTGAGAAATGCACGAAAGCGACTGAGAAAAACTGTAAGACTGAGCGATGCTCTTCATGCAAGTTTACCTTCATGAAGGACGGCGTGAAGCTGTCCGACTCTGCAGGACGATCCAGGGACAACTGCAGTCTTCTGGTTTTTCTCAAGGTTTTGAATCCTCGGCTCTGGATCCAAACTATACAGTTCACAGTATTAATAACAGTACACAGTATTAATAATAATACACTGTATTAATAACAGTACACAGCATTAATAACAGTACACAGCATTAATAACATTAAACAGTATTAACAAAAGTAAACAATATTAATAACAGTACACAGCATTAATAACATTAAACTGTATTAACAGTAAACAATATTAATAATAACAGTACCCAGCATTAATAACATTAAACAGCATTAACAACAGTAAACAATATTAATAACAGTGTACTGTATTAATAACAGTACACTGTATTATAAATAGTATGGGATCCCTTCTCAGATACACTGGAGGTGTACTGGTTACTCAGTACCTGGCCAGGACTGAAGGTCTGTGCAAACAGCTTGAAGAGGGGAGGGATGCTGCCGGCAAAAGACATGAGGGGCCGAGGGGGTCGTCATACCAGAAAACCCTAAGGAGGGAAGGCAAAAGGTCCTATTACGGTGCTGTTTAACAATATGGTATCTGATGGCAACCAAATACATCTTGTTGAAAGTAAATTGACCCTCTCTTCGAACAATCGACCAGACGATGATGGAAAGACACACGCACGTTATCTATAGATGAACTCAATGGGCCCCGGTGCACTGAATGGACTCTACTGGGAAGCCTTAATAACACGTGTAGTTCTGTGTTTAATATAAGGGCTGACAATGGCTTTTCACTGTGTTGGTGGCAAAGAGCTAATTCAGATATGTTCACGCCGTACCGAGCCGTACCGAGCCGTACCGAGCCTAACCGAGCTGATTATCGTCGCCACTTCCAGTTTAACCGCTCAGTGCTGTGCGGTACTGCGCCCGAGATGGACCTTCTCCGAGGTCGGGCCAGATTGAGCCTTCGCCTCCAAGCGGGCTGTGATGACATCAGCCTGGGCGCCGTTAGGAGCCAGAGGTTGTCTCTCAACTTGTATTTGGTAAATGGACTGCATTTATAAAGCGCTTTTATCAAAAGCGCTTTACAATATTGCCTGATATTCACCCAGTCATGCACACATTCACACACAGACGGCGGAGTCAACAACGCAAGGTGAGAGACAGCTCGTCGGGAGCAGTTAGGGATCGGTACCTTGCACAGGGACACCTCGACAATCGAACTAGCAACATTGCGGTTAACAGCCAACCCGCTCTACCTCCCACGCTACTGCCACCCCCGTATTTCCTTTAAGTCTATATTCCTCCAATGATCTGTACGTTCTTGTGTATGAGATGCAACGCCAGGAACCAAGAGTATGGCTAGGGTTCTCAAAAGCTTGATTCTTTATATTTGTTTATTCCTATGAGTCTAATTACAATTATTAATTAAGTTTTAGTTGAAGTGGTTAGTTTGACAATATTCCCTCGCAAAACAAAATAGCTTGTTATGTACTCTTAATGTAAAGAATGGACAATACTTTAGATACAGATCGCCAATATCAATATTAAATGAGACATCGAGCATGTTGACACAATGTCGATGTGTAAACAGGTCTAAACTGAAAAAATTGGCTCTCAATGAGCTATTGAGATTAGGAAGTAAAATAGGGGGAATATTGAATTTCAAACTGAATAAATAAACTGTGTGTTATCATCCGTCTGAAGCAACCCAAATACATTAAATGTGTCTTAAATGAACCAATCTGATTTAACACAAGCAATAAACGTGTACGTGTTGTTTTGTCATCGACTCAAGACAAAAGCATCATCAGTGAAAGATAGCCCTTCAAGCGGAAAGCTCGATTGTAACGGAAATGCAAATCCCAGCCGTGCTGGGCTGCCAGGTCGACCACTGCCGGGGAGGTATAGAATTGTGGAAAAACACCAACAGCCTATCAAGCGTTAAACCCTAAAGTTAACATGATTATCCCAGACAAGAAATAAAAGAGAATGTAATATTTTTTAGATGATGCCTGCTTACTGAGTTGTTATTTTTAACAAATTTCTGCAACACTGACGTCTTCTTTGAAATGGTGTCAATTAGTTTGGGGCCGAGAAGATGTTCACTACATTAGGACTAGCAGTCTCCATTAGGTTGGGCCAGTTCAAGTTGTGTGTGTGTGTGTGTGTGCGTGTGCGCGTGTGTTTTTCAAGAAAAATACATCGGCCTTCAAATGTCCCTCCCGCCCCCAAAAATAATGGATTAAGATTAAGACGCAGCGTTACCCTTTTGAAGTAAAACAAGCGTTTTTCCAACCGCTGACCAATTGGTCATATGGCAGGATGTCAGCAAACCAATTTACTTACTGATTAGAAGGTGTCAGCCATAATTATTGCACATGCATAACATGATGTGCGGCTAGTAGTGCGGCTAGTAGAAAGCAACTCATCAAACCATAATTCATTGGCATTTCATAATATCAATCCAGTTTCAAACATATCTACACAGCACTGACACCTCTGTGCGGTTTCAGAAGGAGAAAAGCCATGTCATTGTATAAATAGAATAACTTTTAGATCAGTTACTTTGACAACGTCTATCATTGATTCTATGCTTTTATTTTGGTATATTACCAAACCAAATCCTTGAGGTTGTACTGTACCGTGCTTGTTTGAGAAGAACGAGTGTGTGGAGAGATGAGAGGTCCGCCAAGCTGCTGGGCCGATGGACGCGCTGGACTCTGCATGTTGGTTGAGGCGAGGTAACACATTGTTTATAAGATCATCCAGCTGTCGGTCTCCCAGGTCTGAGATGCCCAACTCCCGCAGGTTCCATACAGGCTACACACGCGCACGCACACACACACACACACACACACACACACACACACACACACACACACACACACACACACACACACACACACACACACACACACAGTAGATATTAGTCATGGCCAATGTGCTTGTGCATGGTACCGATATAATGTGTGAGGTAGACGTCACATTTACATTTCAGTCCTTTTAATCAGGGCCACATGTGAGAGGTGAAAGGTGAAGCTCAGGACAATCCACAAATAGAATCAAATAATTTCGGATGTTTCAACAACTGGACATAAGTGTTGTTCGCTTTTTGGAATGTAACAGAAGACACGCCATCCTTCATGGCGATCCAGTCATATAACTGCAGTACCAGTACCTCTGACTGGATCGTGTTTTCCTGGTGTTGACTGGGCTTGACGGACGCCCCGCTGTAGCTCCCCACTGAGCTCTTCAGAGAGTGGAGGACGTTGATCAGATGGCTCAACGGAACAGTCACCTGGAATCATGGCGACATGATGTATTACATTTACATAGGCATTAGGGTATTTAGCAGACGCTATTATCAAAAGCGACTTACAATAAGAGCATTTGGCATAAGAAAGTGAAACAATATATCGCTGTTGGGACAGTAAGGATGTTCATATTAAAGTCTGAACCTTTGACATCAACACACAAGTGATGAACGCTGCCAAAGATACCATGACATGCCTGGCAGTGGCTGGTACTTTGGTTTGGCCTAAATATTACACACGTTAGTGTCACCTGTGCTCTCCTACACAAACAGCTTTAAATAAATAAAACACTTTCCGGAGTGATATACTCCAGACGTCAACACTCAGTGAATGGACGTTAGATATATAAAATAGATATGTAAGGGTTCAGAGGGATAGTCTTGAGATAACACTAGCATCAGCTGGCAATAAGTAGCTTGTCCAATACTGTGATTATAATAATGTCAATAACACAGCTGACAACTACGCCAAACGTTTAGTTCAATGAGGAAATCAGAATAAGAGGTGTCATAATGTGACATAACTTTCAATTATGATCAGCTAGCGAAACATAGCTAACTCCAGAAGCTAGCTCCCTGACCCCTACTAACACAACACAACACAACACAACACAACACAACAGAAACAGAAATACAAAGTGAGTTTACCTGGGGCTGGACTGTCATCGAAAGGGAAAACATTTTTCAAGTGTCAGTGGCCCTAGACTACCGTGGAGTTGTGCATATATCTCTGTTTTCACTGTTTCAACACTTTATTGCTGTTTCTTGAGCCAGTTAGAGCGGTAGTGACGACATTAAAACGCCCCGTGAACCGGATGCCGCTTTAGTGACGACGCTCTTATAAATTTAAAGCAAACATTAATTTTTTTAATTATTTAATAAACTATTGTACATTATTCAAGATAACAAATGAACCATGGTCATATAACACACACATAAGTAGGCTACAAGCAACCTGGTATGGTAATAAAATGGTCTTCAATTTCTTTATTTGATTTAAAACAAATAAAAAATACACTACTTTCATAGTTAAATAACAATAATATATATCATATGATATTGAAAATTGATAAAACACTGTTCTTAAAGTCTACAACAGACTAAGTAGAAATACGGTTTTATGAACAATGGATTGAAGCACTATGCTAAGAATTATCTTCAGTCCACGGACAATAACTAAACCGAATCTGCTATGGCATTACCCCATTGGTTTGAAATATCATCAACTTCTTATTTGTTCAAATAATGTTTGAAAAACATTTAGAAAATAAAAAGAGCAGGCTCTATTGGTTTAATCATTAAAAATGTAATTAAATTAATTAAAAAAGGTTTATCAGGTCCAGCTATAGGCTTACTATTTTGTCAAATTATATGACATAAATAAAACTACAGTTGGTCAAAGCATTAGAACTGTTTAAAAAGGCCATTTTAATTTTCTAAATCTATTGCAATAAAGTACCTAAACCAGTTCCAACTAGGTGACTGTACTTACTAAACCATTATCTGAGGTGCTACATGCAGAAAAATACAATGTATTTTTGCGGTTTGTATACAATGTTTATTTCCCTTTCAGACATGTTTTTGTTTCAACATGGCTGTTCACCACTTCCCTTGGGGGATGGAATTCTTCCGAAACCATGTTACATCTCCATGTTACATGTGAGAAGCACTCCTGAACGGTTAACATCAGCATATTTTCCTAGAAGGAAACAGCAGTTGAAAAAACAAAATTACTATGTATGGCGTTCATTGAAGTATACTATCCCTGCTTACCGCAAAATATACCAATATACCAAATTTAATTATATATTTTTTCACATTTTGTAGATTCAATATGTGTATGCAGTATTTGACTAGGACTGTATTGTTCTCACCTTCTCCTCCGCTGTAAGTATAGCTGAACCAGCCAATGGGCAACAAGGGGCCAAAAAGTCATCAATGCTGCTGTGATTGGAGAGAAGGGGAAAGGCCACCACAGATATTTCCGGAACTGCGAAACAGAAGTTGCATTGATTTATATTATTTTACCAAAGAAAAGGTAAAGGAATATATAAAAAAAAATCATGGAATGTCATTGAGAACCAATGGACGGTGGATACTTACTTTAATGAATTTGTGCGTCAGGGATGAGAATCCCTCCTGCCTTGGCGACTGGGATCTCGACTAGAAGCAAGAAGAAGACATCAGATTGAAACATACTGCGACTCATCTCCCAATTTAAAACCGCTTGAAGGGATTGATACAATGGAAGTGATCTTACAACATTTGTTTTAATTTCACAAAATAAAAATGTGCAAAATAAAAATGAGTTATTTTCGTTAATGGTCTTCACCTGTGAGACAGTCAGAACCTCCAGCGTGTGGAGCCTGTGTAGCACGTTAGCCATGTCCTCTTGTAACCTAAGCAGCGCAGTAGCTATCTGCTCGTTGTTTTGACCCATTGTGACGCCTCCAGAATGTCCTCGTGCAGAGACGCACTGACAAGCGGCGACCATGTTGACACACAGCTGTGAGCCAGAGGAAGTCCTGGGTGACACGGACTCTGAAACAAGTGACCCATTTTAGGATTTGAGGTAGTAGGGAATTATATATTTCACCTTGTTTGATATATAACAACATTCATTCTTTCACCATTGTACGCTTACCTCTACCTCTCCTTGATAAGGAGCTTGGGGTTCGGACTGTACCAAACTCATATTCAAGAAGGGGTTGTCCGTGCTGTTTGACATCCTCCCTTCGTCTCCCTGAGGTTTTTCTGAATCCAGACGACTGAAATAGATATTCCTGACACTTAGATGTCAGGTATTTCCTATTCTTAGAAAATACTTAATAATTAAAATACTTAAGTGTAAGTTCTAACTACTAAACACACTCTCTATCTTGTCAACCTGCCTCTTCCATAGCCAGATGTTCCATTGAATCACAGAATTCTTCATTGTCCGAGTCTGCTGTTCTGTGGTTTTTCTCAGGAATGGCACCACTGTTATCTATGAGTATGCAAGGAAAAACTTTATACATTTACAGTACGTACATCATGCAAATGAAATACCTTTGTCAGTATGAAATATTTATTAATTTGTTTAACGAAATTCACATGTGGTTCATTGTGTTACTCACACATGGTCCTCCATGTGTACATAGGACTTCAACGATGTGTGTGTTCAGAGGACCTAAACGGTGTGAGTGGTCCATGTGTTCAGAGGACCTAAACGGTGTGTGTGCTCCATGTGTTTAGAGGACCTAAACGGTGTCTTAGTGTCTCACCACTCTGACGACCGTTGACTCTCATGTTTGAGCTTCTTGGTGCATGAGGCTGAAGCGAGGCCAGCTCCTCGTCCTCCAGCTGGCTGTTCAAGGAGCTGTGGATCCCGTTGGTGACGGAGGACACGCTGGGATCCATGCTGCTCACCGACCACCTGCCCTCGTCCCAGACCTGTAGCCCGGGGAAGGGGGTCCTCCTCCTTTCTGGGCCCCCTGAAGCCAACCAGGACAAGGACATTAGGAGCAACCAAAAAAGAGAGAATCAGATAAAGAAATTCCCACTGATTAGTTTTAGTTCTTAAGGTTTTTTTTTTTTTTTTTGATTGATTGATGGAGTTCGAGCACAGAAGCTCAATTTCTTTTTTAGTTTCTGTAGCACAAAACAATGCTATGATATAGCTCTACTTCAAATGTCCTTTCTCAGCATTCTCTATGGAATTCACAGTGATTGCAAGGTATGTCGGCCCCAAAAATACTATTGAATCGCAGAACAAAGCACCCGTCTACCAAACCCTGTCAGGTTGTAAGCATGTGTGTGTTTTAGAAAAGGGCAATGCTAATGACACAAAACAGACACAAAAGGCTACCCTAAAACTACCAAGGGGTACCTTTAGCTTCCTCCTCATCCACCTGGTCCTCGTCCTCGTCCTCTGTGTCGTCTCCATTGGAGCTCCCCTCGACGTCACTGAATTCTGAATCACTACTTTCCTTGTTTCTGAACGCTATGCTGTTCCTTTGTATATCCTCATTACTGGCGGCCATGTGCTCTCTGTTGTTGTGTTTATCCATATCCCCATCACAGATGGCCAGGCAGAGATCATTAGTTGCATCTCGGTCGTTTCCTGGGTTCTGAATATCCTCCCACAAATCCCCGAAGCCTGAATTGGGGATTAGATGACTATCGGTGACCTATGTGATCTATCTACAATTTTTATGAAACCAACCACAGTTTTGCAGCCAGCTCTACAAGGCTAGCAAAACAGAGCAAGCAGTGTACCACCTACGACCAACCACATGTGAAATCAAAGGATGAGGCAGCATGCATAGCACAATCAGACAGACTGTAGAGCTAATGAAGAACAGTAAACACATTAACAGACTATATAGGACATTTTCTTTCTTCTACTTAAAGCCTCAAGGGTATATCTGACTTAAGCAGAGGGCAGAGAGAAAGCATTGCCTGCCCTGGTAAAAAGGTCTGTGATTAAGATTGAGCTGAAGTACAAAAAAAAGGGTGTCGCCAACCAGCGAGGACTTGCCTTCCATCAGTGGTTTGGGCTTTCTGAGCTCATCTGGTGGGGGAAAGAAGACATGCAGGATGAAATGGCAATTAGGAAGTGAGCATCTACACTTCTGTTACATGACAACACATATGCGAGATGGTGGAGGCAAATGGTTTGGATTTATATAGTTGTTATATACTTTGATTATCTACTTATCTGCATATTTTATTTTTTAAATTTCATCAATGATACATGACAACAAAAAAGTCAAAAACACATCTTGAACTATACTTTGACTTGCTCATTCTGAGTGAATATGGTAAAAGGACTCTAACTTTCTGTTTATCATTATCATCACCAACAACATCATAATCACTCTCTCACCTGCACATTCTGCGAAAGGTCGTGTAAAGGCTCTCTTGTCCACCTCGTTCTGCTCAACCTGATCTCCAGCTCCGTCCACCTCTGAGTAGAAGTTACCCAGCTTCTCTACAAGCTCTGACACCTCCTCCGAGACTGGGATGGTCTCCAGAATCTGAGTGCAAAAAAACACAGGATTATCTACTACTAACTACTTCAGCTGGATGTCTGGTACTGCCATCGCTAAGAGCAAGCAAAAGTCTATCATCAAATTCACAACTCTTCTCTGTTTTGGCACCGCAGATGTGAAACGAACTCCCTGCCGATGTCAGGACCGCCGAGTTGCTCAAAAGCTTCCGCAAAAGTCTCAAGACTCACCCGTTCAGAGTTCACGTAGTCTGCCATCCCGTCCCACCCCTCCTACTTATTATATGTTGTACGTCCTGGCACTTAATGTACGCATTTATTGCATGTCGTACTTAGATATATATACACTTAGTTGTGCAGCATCTTATCCTAGCAATCTTTGTTGTATACAGGGAATTTTTTAAACTAGAGAATGCTAGTGCTTGGCACTTGGTTCTTCGAACATCCTTACTGTACCTACAGCGATATATTGTTTCACCTTCTTCTGAAAAATGTACTTATTGTGAGGTGTATATGTACATGTTGGGTCTAAATGTCTTAAGTGATTGAATGATAACAATTATTTACACAATATATCTTATCATCGAACAAGTGTTTATGTTTAGTTAGACAACCTTCTTGACATAGTATTTCGCATTAGTTTCCCTCTGACAACCAATTATATATAACACTAATGCTAATTTAACCGATATATTTTGGTACTTTCCATTCCCACAATCAGAGCAATTCTCCTTCTCTAATTTATAGAATGAAGATTTTACCCCTCACTGAATAAGAAAGATAATCCTAAATCGACATCAGGATGTCTGCTTTGTTCTTTCTTCAATTCCAAGTGCATGTTAATATGACTTAGTTAAACCTTAACGACGTCAGAGTTAATACTGAAAGAGCTTACCAGTTGAATGTCGTCAACATAATTGATCATGGCCTCCTCCTTTGTCATATTTCCTAAAGAGCTCCAGGCATCCCTGCCAAGAACCAAAAATATTAGCATCCATGTGAGCAACATGGGCAAAGAGAGCCCAAACAAAGATTGCAAGTCTATCGATGGCGAACACAATTGATTCCCTCTTTCCTGTTGCAGGGCGGGACAGGGGGGAAGGTAGTGGCTGGCCTAAGTGGATGTCCCTAATCCCTAATGTCCACAGCCTCACCTGGAAGCGTCACACATTGGAAAAAGTGACTGAAAACTGTCATAGAATTTTCCCAAAAATTGGCTACGATAAACTTAATGATATTAGATGACAGCAGCAGGTAATAGCAATAGATTAATATAGCTCATAACAGCATGTAGACATGATTTTCTATCAGACCTTTATTGACGTCTCACACACTGTCTCACATACCAAAATAATCTGCCCAGGCAAATATCGAGACCTGCCAGTGATGCCACCATTTGAGTTGATGCAAATCGCCTCCCTACTAGAGGGGCTTTGAACACTACATTGAGCTCACCCCACTGGATGGGCTCTGAACACCAAAGGGAGTGTACCTTTCTGCCATAACAATGTTTATAAACGTAAAACGTCAACCTAGAAATCGTGAAACAGATACTCCGCCTTATTATTGTTTTAATATAGTGTAAAGCCATACCCTGTTAAATTATGCACACATAGTTGCTCACAATGGATTCCCCCCATATGCTGTATATGTTTTTTTCTGGCCTCAGGGAATAAAGATATGTTCATTAATATCACACAGAAAGCCATTTTTAACACTATCGCAGACACCTGGCTGCTTTAGGCACAAGAAGGGATACATAATTGATGATCGGCTATTACCATATATTACAATCGCTCCTGCCTCTTCTTTTGCAAAATAATATAATAAATACAACTAATGACCATATGCAACTGCAATAGTTTTCCTGCTTCTTACAAAATTAGAATTTCAAAACATGATAAACAGAAACTAATGCTCGTTGATAAACAAGATAGATAGATGTTTTTATTTTTTGTATATTTCTTGTTTTCATTATTTATGTTCTCTCTTTTAATTTATCTATAAATATATTTATTTATAATGATCTTAGTTTCTGCTGTGACCCCCATATTTATGATTGGATTATTAGAGTACCATTTCATTCTATTCAAGCTCCCAATCAGTTTTGTAGATAACGTAGCTCTTAGCTAGCATTCTAGTACGTTACGCACACAAAAAACAGAACAATTCTTTGGCTAAAAGGAAGCTGACCATTTAGCCTTCCCCCGACTGTCCCAGAAGCCGATGGGCCTGGGGGCATGGCAGGGCCCCAGCGTGGCCTGCTTGTAGTAGCTGTAGAACATCAGCATCATGTTGTCAGAGGGCTGGTATGGCCCTGAGGGAGAGACATGTTTAATTAAAGTCACCATCATTATCCTCATCAACATCCTCATATCCATCACCATGAGTTAAGCCCAAAATATTATTATCATTAGTTTTATATTAATGAAGTAGTTATAATATAGGATAAACGTCACCTGTTATAGTCCTTCAAATGGAAACTATAGGGTTTTAAGTAACTTTATACATATTTTGATAAAAAAAATAATTAAAAAAACAATATAAAAATGTATATTTATTATGAACATGTATACTATGTGAGGAGAAATTTTAATGATGTTGTTTTGTTGACATTTGACATGGTTGACATGGTTGGGGGTTTCTCCGTCAAAATGAAACATTGTTTGAGTACTATATTTGGCTTTTTGAGATTATATGTGACCAAATATTGCAATGTTAGGGCGTTTTAGCAACACATTGCTGTCATTAAGAGACCATGCCATAAAATGACACTTTCAAATGTAGGTCAATGAATGTCAAATGATTGAGACAGGAAAGGACAGACGCTGGGACAGGACAGACACTGAGATAGGACAAACACTGGGATAGGACGGGATAGGACAGACACTGGGACAGGACAGACACTGACCATCCTCAGGCAAACTCCGGATAACTCCAACTGCGGCATCAAACCTGGCCTCCAGGCTGGACTCCTGCTCCATGCTGTGTGGACCAGGACGACAGATGAGATCTTCAAGGCTTCAATACACATGACATGTCTAAACACTAAGCCCACACAAACCAAATACTTATGTACCGAGAAACGTTGTGAGTGTGTAGGAGCTGTAAAATACGGCAGGATTATTTTGACCCATGAGATGAATGGAGGTTGCAGATGAATGAGACATCCCCTGATGTTTACCTTGTTTCAGATGTCAGGCCTGTCAGAAGGTCCCCAGAAACGTCCTCTTAGTGTTTATGAACACAGCCAATTGCTATGTTGTCCTCTTAGTGTTCATGAACACAGCCTATGGCTATGTTGGTCCTTATCTGCAGTAGGCTCCGTTAAAGCCCATCTCAAGGATGAGCCGAGCAGTGACCGTATGATCAGGAGGGCATTATGGTAACTGTAGTTCTCTCCAGCAACACCTCCTACACTTGTTGGCGAAACGAAATATATTTTCCTTCAATTCCCACAACTCTCTGTTTCACTAAAGATTTACCCACCGAGCATTATGGGAAATGTAGTGTTGCCCACTGTGCAGGTCATTATCTGGCGTTAGGGTTCAAACCAGTACAACGTGTATTTATTGTTGGATAAGCTAAACATGTTTACAAAGTAAGCGTTTCTAACAATTAACCTGCCAGATGTGTCGTTAATATGTTATGAGGGTCACCTACTGAGGTATTAAGATAAATATATATTATTAAAGCACCGCTATGAATAACATCGACACAATGTCATAGAAAATAAAAGCTTTTGCATTGCATTTTTGATTGGCGTAATTTGTAACCGTTCCAACGGTAGGCCTATCTTAAGACAAACATTAGTGATACCAAACATATCTTTATTTCAGTGCAAATGTGAACGGATGTAAATGATAATTGTTTGCCACAAACTTAAAGGAATAAAAAAAATCTAATTGTAATAATAATACGGACCCATCTCAGTGCATGATTTGACGCAGACGCGCGTTTATCGTTTCGCTGGAGCTCACACCGCAATCTCATCTGATTGGGCATTACGTCCTCGCAGCACCTCTCTCAACCAATCGCCGGTCTCACCGGTGACCAAATCATAAACGGTGACGGGATTTGCATTGTCCATCCCAGCAGCCCCACCGTGTTTCCAGGCGGGGGAGCCCCTTCACCAGAGCCCCTTCCCCCCTTCCAGAGCACCGAGCCCCGCCGAACCCCGGAGGAGGAGAGGCACGCCGAGGATGTAAGATGGCAGAACTACAAATGCTATTAGAGGAAGAGATTCCGGCTGGTAAAAGAGCTCTTGTGGAAAGCTACCAGAATCTGTCGAAGGTAGCGGAATACTGCGAGAACAACTATGTCCAGGTAAGAGATCCGTGTTTTAAACGGTTAATGTGTCCGGTATCTCCGTGATTATCGACGGTACCAGCGAGGGGAGACTACAGGAAACGGGGTCCTCAGCTCCGCTACGATCTCCTGGTCCTTCATCCAGGCCCGCAGCCCGTTGAACCGGGGGTTTAGTCGTGTTTTACCCGGTCTCTTTGTGAGGGAGACCGTGGGGGTTTAGACCTGTTTTATAGGTCTCTTTGTGAGGGGCACCGTGTGTGTGGCAGCGGGTCGTGTTCACCATCCCGGGCTCCTCGTCTCTATTCTCCGGGCTTCTGTCCGAGGGTGTGTCGCTGCTAGGACCAGAAGCTTTCTCACTGACTGCACGCTCTTTCATGGGAGCCAATGTGTCCGTGTAGTAGTGCCACACATTTGGTCCTTATATGATCTTTAATTATTTATATTATGTACCATCCCTTTACGGACACGTTATTACGCTATGAAGATACCGAGCTATATAGTATTGGACCTTCATTAGTGGATCAATGGCTCAGCAGAAGTGGGATCAATTGTGAGCAACTATGTATGCATAATAAAACAGGGCATGGCCTTACACTGTATTTAAACGATAGTAAGGCGGAGTATCTGTTTCAGAGTTTGAAGCACGACGTTTGACGTTTATAAACGTTGCAATTGGCAGAAGGGTAAACTGACTTTAGTGTTCAGAGCCCCTCCAGTAGGGGGGCGATCTGCATCAAATCAAATGGTGTCACTAGCAGGTCTCACTGGCAGAGATAAGCCAATGACACTTCAAAGATAAGGCAATATCTTAAGGTGCTGAATGTGAATTGCTGTTTTCTCAGAACGTATTATGTATGATTTAGGCGACGGTGTGAGCCAATTTAATTAACTAACAGGTTTAAAAAGTCAGAATTGTCCTTCCAGACAGACACACATAGTGCCAGAGAGAGATCTAAGTTGGCAGATGTAAGTAATGGATGTTCAGGACATTTTCCCTTAGCCTTACTTGTCACCAGAAATAAAATTAAAAAATGTTGATTGACTATTGGTTATGCAAAGAGGGTCACAGCAATGATTATGGTGTAGTATGACGGTTGGGCTTTCCCAGGAGGCCTTGATACAATTTGAGTCAGAGTAGATACCTCACAGGCACAGTAACATTGGCTTCTGTTCAGCTGCAGTCGCAGACTGAGAATCCTCCAGTCTTGTCAAGATATGGATTGGATTCCCTTTATCTGTGTCAGTTTTGATGTAATTCGTGACATATTGAATTACAACAAGCGCTCCGATCACAAATGTATGGCACATAATCTCAATAATTGTTAAGCAGTTGAAATAAAGATTAGTACTGGTATAGATTCAACCACAAAACACACCCACAGCAGCAGGGTGTGCCTGCTTAAAAATAAATGCAATCTCAACGAGCTGCCAAATGATGTTACTATTTTTTTAATGTGTCAGACTAGGATTAATGAAACAGGATTAGTGTCCTCCTTGTACACTCTCAAAATTATAAATGTCAATGAATTAAACGCACTATCGTTTTTTATTACGCATACTCACTGCTCAAACAAAGACCTAATCTGTCTCAGCTATTGTTGACCCTACCACTTTAACACATAACCACAAACACTCAAACATGCACAAACACAAACTAGCATGCATATGCATGGCATTGCGCACACACACATCTCTGTCAGATCACATGACTAAGCTCTACAGGACGCACACCCACCCACACACACCAACACCCCCACACACACAAAGGCATGTACTCCCATGACTGATAGCTTTATGCACAACTCAGATGTTGGTCAACGTTGACATCAGTCACACATAAAACCACACACACACACACACACACACACACACACACACACACACACACACACACACACACACACACACACACAACCACACAGACACACACACACATACACACACACACACACACACACACACACACACACACACACACACACACACACACACACACTCACACTCACACAGACACACACACACACATACACAAACAACACACATGTCCCTCTATCGTAATTACAAACACTATCTACTGATGTTTAAGAATGGCTGTTATAACAAAGAAACTAAGAACATATAATTTATATAACTATAAGAAAGCATATACATTACATTGTATGCACGGTATTATTAATATTTTTTACATTTTTAAAAGCCTTTTCTAAGCCTATTATCATAAAATAAATAAATAGAGACAGACAGACAGACCGTCAGACAGAGACAAGGCTTTTGAATTAATTCAAGGATCTGAATTATGAAAAATAAATATGCCGCTACCCAAGGTTTTTTGAACAAATTTCAAAAAACCAAATTTCATTGAGCCGTGTTCTTTGGCTGTGGGATTGTTTGTGTATGTCCATGATCGAGCAAATATTCCTCCATTAGATAAAGGAATTATGTGCACGCATCCATGTATTTTTGTATGTCTTATTGTAAAAAAAATTGGTCTAGGGCTGTTAGAAATATCTCAATACACACAATAGCAGTACAACATTATAATACATAACCAACTTTCATGAATAGTGAAATCAACCGCACAAACATAAGAGCCTACTAGACCAATCTATTTTTTGTATCGTGTCACAATGAGTGACAAATAATAGGATGACTGTTTGTTGATAGTACCTCACTTAAGGCTCAGAATAACATCAATGTTGTGCATCAAATGTGGAAAATGTATTTAAAGATCTGTGATCAGCAAAGCAAGATGTTCCTTTTATAGTCCTGACCAATTGGAAAAAATAGAAATCTGAATTCATGTCATGTGATCTAGGTAGACCCGAGAGGTAGGCGTCTTTTTGTCGGTTTGGTGTTGTATCCGTGTGACTTTTCAAGTGTGTGTGTGTGTGTGTGAGTTAACGGTTCAATATTAAGATCCTATGTCTTAGTGATGCTGTATACACTCAACCCCTCACTAGTGGTAATGTGTTATTCTCTATTAACTTATGACCATGAGTCATGACATCTAGTGTGATTATGTCAATCGCTGACCCAGGCCTGCTACAGTTTTGCCATGGTGTTTTGTTGGTGTTTTCTAATGTCTTGATTGAGCTTATGAAGCAGCTGATTAACATGGCCCTCTGACTGCTGCCAGATGTGTGCAGAGGGGTGTGGATGGCACACAACAAAGTATAAAACTCTAGTAGGGAAAGAAAACGTGCTTCCATCAAGCATAAAAAATAAAGTTAAATAATGCATCAATAATAGTGTTCACAACAATGGCCGTGCCATGACGGAGACTCGCACCCCCCATGGTCTATGTTGGGACCTATGCTTGCTTCCGGCTGCCTGGAGGAGGAGGTCTGGATCTCAAGGAATGTCCCAGCATTCCTCCAGCCTTGGATGACCTCCCTCGCACCTGTTATGGACCCTTTGGCTCCATGCATTGCCATGATGTTGAGTCACAGGAACATGGATGTGCAATCCACCATTTAATGTTCACTTGAAGAACTACGTTGTAGAAACAAGCTTTAATATGTTTTATTATTCTCTCTTCTCCTCTCTTCACCCTCACAATATTGGCTACCTCCATCGTCACCGTCTCCTCCACTGCCACCACCACCGACACCAATATCATCATCATCCTCATCCTCATCACCACCACGACCTCCTCCTCCTCATCACCTCCTCAACCATCTCCTCCACCACCAAAACCAAATCCTCCCCCCACCACTATCTCCTCTACCACCACCACCACCACCCCCTCCCACCCCACCCTCGCCTCCACCCAGGCCCAGGACAAACGCAAAGCCCTGGAGGAGACCAAGGCTTACACCACCCAGTCCCTGGCCAGCGTGGCCTACCAGATCAACGCCCTGGCCAACAATGTGCTGCAGCTGCTGGACATCCAGGCCTCGCAGCTCCGCCGCATGGAGTCCTCCATCAACCACATCTCCCAGGTAGGTCGGCACACGCCCCTACGGCCCTCCGACTGACCGGGAGTCTGTGGGAGTTCACCGGGTCTTATGTAGGAAGAGAAACAGAAGAGAAACTGTCTTCCTTTTTATTCAACGTCTAGGTGATTTTGCATCTTTTACTATCACTGTTGAGTCATTTAGCAGATGCTTTTATCTGAAGCACGCACGGTGCCAGGATTCCTGTTGTGGATGGGCCAGACTAATTGTGGGTGGTCCTTAAATTAAAAGCGTTATCAAATCCTTGTTTAACCTAATACAAATGACCGACTTATATACTGTTATATTATCTGAGCATAATAGCTTGATGCTCTCTAAATATTTTGTTGCATTGTAAAAAGTTTCGGTGCATAGGACGGACCTATCCGCGATGGCTCCTTAGGGCTTTGTACACTGCCAAGCCGGTTTGGTCGCGGCTTGGCACGAAGCAACGTTCCTCGCTGCGTCTGCATCACCTTCTCTCCCATGATGGTCAGCAGCTCGCGGATTTCACCGCCTCTCCAGTTAGAACTGCTCATGTTGATATCGCTGCGTTATTGTCTCTGTTGTAGAGACAACGCAGCAACACCTTTACCCAAGTACTGTACTGAGGATACATTAAAGAAAACAGATGTTGCAGCAACAGCAGGTCATGGTCAAGTTACCTGAGAGAGCTGCTTTTAATTTCCATTAATATGCCTATGAGTTGTGTTTATGTTGACGCGTTTGTCATGCTGGAAGGTTTCTGTACTGTTTAGATACGGGCACGAGCACGTATAAAGTGGTGGAACAAACTGGCCTTCACTGAAAAAAACACACAGACGCACGCACACGCAGCAGACACATACACCCGGACACACACACACACATGCATGCACACCCAGACATATACACGCACCCAGACACACCCAGACACACACACACAAACACACACTCACACACACACACACACACACACACACACACACACACACACCCTTTTTAAGAACCCATTCACAAGCATTCATTATACAGACAGACAAGACAGAGGGGAATGGGTCAGGGTGGATCTGCCAATCCTACACAACCTTTCAAATCAACATGTCTCATCAGCAGTCTCTCGCTTCCTCTGCTCCCAGCACTCTCTCTCTCTCTCTCTCTCTCTCTCTCTCTCTCTCGTCCTCACTCTCTCGCCCTTTCCGCAATAATTATTGCCCTCACTCTCATCTCTCACTTTGTCTACCCCTCTCTCTCTCTCTCTCTCTCTCTCTCTCTCTCTCTCTCTCTCTCTCTCTCTCTCTCTCTCTCTCTCTCTCTCTCTCTCTCTCTATCAATGTAGCCTGCTGATTGCCACTAACCAATCAGCCATGAGCGTTTTACACAGCCAACAAACGGCTTCAAACTGATCCACTCTTAAAATCATTATTTAGTTGTATTTTCATCCTAGTTGTTTTCCCCTGATGCAGCCTCCTCAGCCAGTGTGTAATAGCCCTCTCAGACCAGATAATGACACACTGGGATAAAGACATGGCCATGGCAACCCTCAATTACAGAAAAAAAGTTAGATGCAAACTGACCTGCGTGTATGCCATACTCTCCTACAAAATTTCAATTTAGGCCAGTTGATTGAGCTGTTTGGTGGATGTGACTAGCTTGCATCTGCTGATGTGCTTGCCCAACACCACTCAAGAAGCAAGTGGCTGTTATGCAGAGAGAAACAGACAAGAAACAAGAGAGAGTGTTTGATTTCTGTAATCTACGTTTCGATTGCTGTGTCTACAGAATGTCTCTCACAATACATGAGTTTGCTTTGATCAAGAGTTCTGGTATACAGAGAAAGAGTGTTACAGTGTTATTCACAATATGACTCTGTTTCTCCGCAGCCACTGACACACTGCAGGTGTGACAGAGTACTGTACGTCCACACCAGGAGCGACCAAAGCGTCGAAGACGCTTTGGTCGCTGCGAATTTTCGCTGCGAATTTTTCTGTTCGCTTTGGTCGCTTTGGTCGCTCATGACGTACAATTCAATTATGCAGACGCATTTAAAGGAGCCGTATGCGTTTAGTAGGCCCTACAGACAGCCATATCAAATATTGAACTCTCCCATACACCTTGGCCATATTGCCGAGACGGTTTTGCTTGTTCGATAAAGTGCTTCGACAACAAGTAGGACAGTGATTCCCCCCAATATAAAAATCCTAAAATGTAGGCTAATTACAACCGAGAACAAAAAACCCTGCGTGCTGTAGTAGTTGAAATATGTTTCACTGATCTGGATCTGCAAATCATGATCTGCACTCATTCGTCGCATTTAAAACAAATAGACGTTAGCGCACATGGCTAATTTGCATACGTGCACAGGACTGGTTGGCTCCGCAAGGCAAATAATGGAACATATCTATCTATCTAGGTCTTTCTGTCTATCTATCTATCAACGCGTGTCTAGTTTTAATGTGATGTATTGTGTGTATGTCCAGTCAGACTTGTTCTGTGTGGTCTTGTAGGCTACTGTCCTGTGTGGGACGAACCACCTAAATGGATTCCCGACGATTTGTGTCGTTTGGTATTAATAAAGACTTGACTATCTATCTATCTGACTATTTAATTAAAAATTATTCACCTCAGGCTCCGTGAATAGTGGGGAATAGAGGGATAAAAGACAAGAGATATATCCCTTGTCATTTATCCCTCGTCTTGTCGATTAGTTTGTTTATGTGACGGTTTTGTTTAAAGCATGCTACACGCGATTGGTTGGTTAGATTGGTGGCATGTAGAGCAAATTATAATGATTCCCGCTTAAATACGAACGTTCTAGATGTAGCCTATAAATACTCCCGCTTATCATCACTTGATATCCAAACCACTATGGCGTTTCGATCACTGAACTGAAAAAGGGTGGGTTCGTACAACACCGGGTGCCCAGTTACAGCCGCGATTAATACTTCAGCCGACATTTTGTTCAGTGAGTGAATAAAGGTAGGTAGGAACCAAAGTGCCTGCCGATGTTCCCTGGGATCCACGCAAGCGAAGAGCGTCTACATTCCGATTGGCTGTCAGTGTTTGGTCGCTGAAGCGAATAATAGTCATTTGCATAAAGTTAAAAAGTTTTCAACTTCTTTTTGACGCTCTGGTCGCTCAACTTTGGCCGCTGGTAGCGTTGGTCGCTTTGGTCGCTTTGGTCGCTCTTGCCCATAGAAAGTGAATGACTTCCGGCGATTTGGTCGCTCAATTCGCTTCTGGTGTGGACGGACAGTTAGGGCCATTCCTGGTTGTAAGTCTGTTGTTTCAGTTTATGTTGCATTGTTGGGTTCTGCCGTGTCATCGATCTCCTCTCTGCTAGACACTAATATAGCTCCCAAAATAATACATGCTACTTCCTGTCTCCCAGCCCTTCATTCTCTCTCTCTATGTTTTCTGAACTCTATCTCCATGTATGTTGTCCAGCTCTCTCAGCCAATCGCGGACAGGAAATAAGCCAGGCCGCCGTCGCCCTATCCCAACTGGGTGTGACCACTCGATTTCCTCTCCTGCAGACATAGCTAGAATATAAATTCACTTTTGCCTCAGTTACCCTTCAGATTGCATTGGACCAGGTCCTTGCATTTGTTCAAGCTTTCCCTCTCACATACTCCTCCTCTCCTCTTCCCTCTATCCTAACCTCTTTTCCTTTATCTTCTTCCCGGTTTCTTAATCATTTTTTTCTGTCTCCCCTGTCCTCTCCCTTGCCCCTTGCTGTTTCTATCAGACTTTTTTTTTCTGTCTCCCCTGTCCTCTCCCTTGCCCCTTGCTGTTTCTATCAGACTTTCTCTCCCTCTTACTATCTCCCTCGGTAGTGCATTGGCGCTGTCCAGCTAAATTTAATGGGGCCACATCTATGCTGAAACTCTTCATTCACTTCAATGGCTTCTGCGTTCTCTTTATCAATGGTTTTTTTCATGATGGGATGGTAAAACCGTGCATAATCAGAGAGAAAAGAGCTTCTCAAAAGACGGACACTTTTTGATTTTAAGATATATATATGTTTGTTTGCCTCAGTTTATTATTTTACCCTGTAAAGTATATTAGGCTAATTGTTGCCTATATTTACTATTGATGGAATGCAAATGCTGACAATGAACGCACACATTGTCGACATTTTGTGTATTTGTTTGGAGATCGGTCCTTAGTAAAGGTGCTTCGCCTACAGAAGGCCTTCGGAAACCCTGCTGCACAAGCTAGCAAACATGCTGCTGCAGCAGAGGGGCTCAGAGCCTTGTAGAGAGAGAGAGTCAGGTGTGTTCAGGGTGGAGGGGATCAGAGCCTTGTAGAGAGAGAGAGTCAGGTGTGTTCAGGGTGGAGGGGCTCAGAGCCTTGTAGAGAGAGAGAGAGTCAGGTGTGTTCAGGGTGGAGGGGCTCAGAGCCTTGTAGAGAGAGGGAGTCAGGTGTGTTCAGGGTGGAGGGGCTCAGAGCCTTGTAGAGAGAGAGAGAGTCAGGTGTGTTCAGGGTGGAGGGGATCAGAGCCTTGTAGAGAGAGAGAGAGAGAGTCAGGTGTGTTCAGGGTGGAGGGGCTCAGAGCCTTGTAGAGAGAGAGAGAGAGTCAGGTGTGTTCAGGGTGGAGGGGATCAGAGCCTTGTAGAGAGAGAGAGAGAGTCAGGTGTGTTCAGGGTGGAGGGGCTCAGAGCCTTGTAGAGAGAGAGAGAGAGAGAGAGTCAGGTGTGTTCAGGGTGGAGGGGCTCAGAGCCTTGTAGAGAGAGAGAGAGAGAGAGAGAGAGAGAGAGAGAGAGTCAGGTGTGTTCAGGGTGGAGGGGCTCAGAGCCTTGTAGAGAGAGAGTCAGGTGTGTTCAGGGTGGAGGGGCTCGTAGCCTTGTAGAGAGAGAGAGAGTCAGGTGTGTTGAGGGTGGAGGTTGGTCCGTCTGATGCAGTCTGCTGTCAGTCCACGTTGGCTGGACGTTATTAGATCAGTAAAAGATCACTCTAAATGTCTGCACTGCAGGGATTTCCCACATTATAAATGCTAGATTGGCAGGAATCTATTCAATTATGCACAATACCCGGGCCGCAATCCCTTACTGACATTCAGACCTTGCATAATGTGGTAATAGCTCCTTGGCCTTATATATAAAGCAGAATGTGTCCTTCTTGCCAAAGCAGATGAATATTCTCTTTCTATACGTATAAACTTCAGAAGGCATATACCCAAGGTAAATAGATGAAGTAGGATGTCTGATCCCATGCCCAATGTCCCTGTGGTCTGTGTCCAAGAGACCCAAAGAGACCGGGACTCAACCAGACAGACCGGGTCTCCGTGGGAAGGTCGTCGGGTTCAGCCCTGATGCGACGGCTGGCTTGTGATTGATGTGTGACCTCATTGCTGTGCGGATCAAGTGCAACTTATGTGCACATGCACGCACACAGACACAGACAGAAACAGAGCACAGGCCTACACACACACATCGGGAAAAGGACATGCGCATGCACATGCACACATTCCCATCCATGCACACACACACACACACACGCACACACACACACACACACACACACACACACACAAACATTTGAACTCTCTTCACACTCTCATGTAGGGCATTAAGTTAAAATGATATAATTTACAAGCTACTCTTGCTAGATCACTTGTGTTGCCTCACCTCTCTCTCTCTCTCTCTCTCTCTCTCTCTCTCTCTCTCTCTCTCTCGCTCTCTCTCTCTCTCTATCTGGCTCGGTTCCTCTCCCTCTCACACTCGCACACACACACACACACGTACACACATGCACCCACACAAACAGACGCACACGCACGCACACTGCCACATACAAACACACACAAGCCTCCATCAGCATTCATCATTTATGAGTCCCCCGAGGGACCATGACACCAAGGGTGACAGCAGTCAGCAGCCAAACAGCTTGCTGTGATTGACAGCAAAGGAGAGGAGATAGAAGTCCGACAGACATTGAGTCCGGATGGGAGGGGCGGAACTTCTTAAAGCTATCTTCAGGGTCGTAAAGAAAAGAGACAACAAGGCCAGTAGGGGGTAAAACTGTAAATCATTGTCGGTTCATTTAGCTTTTTTTTGAGCATTGTAGATAAACGGAAGGCTGGGTTGTATGAAGATCAATTCAAGCTTACAGTAGGCGTGAAAAAATAGGGTTACAATAAGATCGACAGTTAATTAACAATTGCGGCATAAAACCAAAAACTGCCCGGAAATTTCCTTTTTCCACAAAAATGATTGCGATCACTTCTACTGCACTCGCACGCAGTCAGGAGAGAGAGAAAATCCTTAATTGAGCGCATAGGTAAAGTTAAGTAGCATGCAACTGACCTCCCCCCATTTGACACATCCTGTCTTTCCTCTCATGTACGCTCTGATTGCTTCTGCTTGGGCAATGGTTTTCTTTTAAGAGCTTAGCAATGGCAGTTGTATGCGTGAATGCCCATTGAATAACTTGATTTGGTGCTCTAATCTATCACATTTAGAATTTGACTAAATAAACTAAACTGTATCTGAGTCCAGAGAAATTGCCGTGGAAACTCCTCATGAAAGGAGCTAATTTTTCTATTTAGTTTTTACTATGATATATAAACATAGATATACGGATGCAGCGACAGTGTCCCTGTGTCTGACACTGTCGCTGATCTATTGTTCTTCATAAGATAATCGCTGACTTATCATTATGCTAAATAAACAATGTGTCATTGTCAAACCCAGTCAACAATGGGTTTGACAATATCTATTCATCTTATAACCATACACTGGATATTAGACAACATTTTTGTGACCGTGGTATTGTGATAGGCTGTCTCATCACTGTTTATTGTCTATTTTCATTTTTTCATCATCAAAACAGAAAATATGAAGTACGCTGTCATTGTGTGAGTTGGAGATATAGTCCAGCTCTAAACACAAAAGACACACAAACACTGACAAGTATGAAAATTCATCACTTGATTGCATCCATAATTTTTATGTAAAGTCTCTGCTTTGCCCTCCTCTCTCTCTCACTAGACGGTGGACATTCATAAAGAGAAGGTTGCCAGGCGAGAGATCGGCATCCTAACCACCAATAAGAACACAGCGCGCACCCACAAGATCATCGCCCCTGGCAACATGGAACGTCCGGTGCGCTACATCCGGAAGCCAATTGACTACACGCTGCTGGACGACGTGGGACACGGCGTCAAAGTAAGAGTCCCCCGCACTGACCGCATTGGGATGGTTGTCAAATAAAAGCTTCTCTTCTATTGAAAGACCACTTCCTCGGTCCCTGGGGATTCCAATGCGCTTGCCAACAGAATCAAGGGGAGTCTTAGGCCAAACTAATATCAGTGACGTAGTGCGCCGACAGCACGGGGAGCTATTAATCCTCCTTGCTACAAGCTTCAAGCTAAACCGCTAGCTGCTTAGCTCATTATTTAGATTTATTGAACTTAACTCTGTTTCCAAATCTATTCAGCCCGTTTATGGTCAGTTCACACCTAGCTCTCTGACATGACTAATAGTGGGACGACCTGATTTGTTCAGAGGCTCCTTGGCGGATCAATAGCTCTGTCTTTTAGTTAATTTAGCACAATGGTGAGACTGGGAAACACACCAACTGTAGCTGAGAGATTGTATGTTTGTGTTTGTGTGTGTGTGTGTGTGTGTGTGTGTGTGCGTGTGCGTGTGCGTGTGTGTGTGTGTGTGTGTGTTTGTGAGGGAGTGTGAGCCCGACCGATATAGGATTTTTAAGGCCGATACCGATACGAATATTTTGTGATTAAAAAATCCGATATGCCGATATATCGGCCGATATATATTAAAAAAAAAATCCAGAAACGCCCAACAAAACAAGCAGATTTCCCTAACATTGGTTATTTGTAGTTATCCTTTAAATCCTTTTCACTCTCAACTAACACGTAACAACAGCAAAACTGGACATGGTAGTCATGAATTAAGTCATGCTTATCGACTTTAGAGAATTGATGGGATGTTCTTTTAATTGTTATTCAAGCAATGTATGTCTTGTGACAGTTGCCAACTTACCATGAACACACTTGCACACATGAGCGAACAAACGAGAATTCGGACACTACGCTGAACATTTCTAAGCGTCATTTGCGTCAGTAAATGCGCCGGGTATTTGTGTGACGCAGACAGATGCTCCCACATCATGTAAACAAACCGGGCAATCCCGAGGAAAGCTGGAGCTTGTTTTGATGTTGAATGCAACATTTCCTTGATCAAGTTTTTTTTATTAATTTTGAATTTTACATTTTCTATGTTAACTCCCAATTAAATTGTTGACATCTCTAAACGAAAGCCGGAGACTCCATCATTGAATGTATTAGTTTTCGAGGTTATTCAGCTTCTTCTTCTCCTCCGGAAGAACACTACCGCATTGCATTGTGGTATACGGAGTAACAAGTAGGGAACATCGTATGTACACTCAAATTTTAGTGCATGAAATTAACCACTGTGAATTCGAACACCACTGCAGAATGGCGAGCACCCTATATAGTGCACTAAATCCGTGATAGGGAATGATTTCGAACACAGCTATGAACAACACCGATGATCTCCGTCGATCTCCGTCATTCACTCTGCCTGAATCAGCGGGTTTGGGGCGTTAGAGCGCCCTCTGGTGGACAAACCAGAGGGTTTGGTTTATATTTGTTATATATTCATTTATCGGCCATTATAATGCCGATACCGAATAGTTTGAAAAATGCCTAATATCGGCCGATAATATCGGCCTGCCGATATATCGGTCGGGCTCTAGGGAATGTGTGTGTGTCTGTTTGTGTGAGTGACATTGTGTTGGGGGGTGTGTGTGTGGGAGTGTGTGTGTGACGTGTGTGAGTGTGAGCGAGTGTGTGCGTGTGTTTGTGAGTGTGAGTGGGTGAGTGAATGAGTGAGCAAGGGAGTGTTAGTGTGTGCGTGTGTCTGAGTCTCTCTTCTGTCAGCCTCCCGTTGAACTGTATAAAATATCCTTTTTTCCGTCTCATTCTTAAAATTCTCTCAACCCTCTCCTCGCCTGTCCAAGACTATGTGTGTGTTTTAGTGAGTGTGTGTTAGAGATAGTGTGCGAGTGTGAGAGCTGGTTTTGCATGTATGATTGCTCCAGTCCTGGGTTTCTCGCTGTGTGTCTGATAGTGGTTGCTTGTTCACTTTTAAATCTCCTCTGAAGCAACTTCCTTTGCCCCCCCCCCCCCCCCATTCCATACATACACAAACACTTAAGCATACACCCATGCACACCCGTGCTGGCACTCCCACAAACCTCCCCACCTCCATCAGTGAATACTAAAACAGACCTGGCATGGGCCATTATGCTAATGAACCTAAACAGTCCTAAACAGCGGAGAGTTAGAGTAAGAAAACGGAACCAAAGAAGATTTTTGTGTGATACTAAGTTATGATATTTCATTTCTTTAAATCTCTCTCATACTTTCTGTTCTTCCCTCTTTGAAAGCTGTGCATGGTTAAATGATAAAGGGGCTTTAAAGCTGGAGCTGTTCCAGTTAAAAGACTACCTGCCCTCGCCAGGGTTCCTAGCCCTCCATTTTGGATCATTGGCCGTTTCTTTGTCCCGCTCTTCCCTGGATGGAGAGAGAGAGAGAGAGAGAGAGAGAGAGAGAGAGAGAGAGAGAGAGAGAGAGAGAGAGAGAGAGAGAGAGAGAGAGAGAGAGAGAGAGAGAGAGAGAGAGAGAGAGAGAGAGAGAGAGAGAGAGAGAGAGAGAGAGAGAGAGAGAGAGAGAGAGAGAGAGGGGGGGGGGGGGGGGGGGGGGGGGGGAGACAAGACAGAGCGAGAGAGAGCGAGAGAGAGAGAGGGGGAGACGAGACAGAGAGCCAGAGAGATAATGAGAGGGAGAGACAGAGAGAAAGAGAGATTGAGAGGGAGAGAGAGGCAGATCAGATTCCCTTAAGAAACATATTAGACAGGAACATGTGGCACACCCACACACACACAGGGATATATTTTTCTGTGTGTTCACAGTCTGTGTGTTATCTGTGAATAATTTAGATCCATCGATTAGCTGAAATCCACCACACCAACCGTAAACACAGGGGGAAATGTGTGTGTGTGTGTGTGTGTGAGTGTGTGTGTGTGTGTGTGTGTGTGTGTGTGTGTGTGTGCGCGTGTGTGTGGATGTGCACATATCAGCATGTAATATCATGTGTTTTCAGCATCTTAAATTAATAGCCCCTGGCTCTGCCAAGCCTATCATTGGGACGACTGTGAACAGGACTAAGCACTAAGCTGTAGGGTGTGCTGAGGTGTGTTGGTCGAGGTACGGTGATGTAAGGGCTTCTC
Organism: Gadus macrocephalus; assembly: GCF_031168955.1. Lineage (NCBI taxonomy): Eukaryota > Metazoa > Chordata > Actinopteri > Gadiformes > Gadidae > Gadus > Gadus macrocephalus. The sequence continues at coordinate 20,778,554 of NC_082389.1, read as the reverse complement.
CCAGACGTGGTTCAAGAAGACAGGCCCTGCTGTGCCAAGCTGTGCCAGCCGTCTGCCACTCACCAACGGTAGCCTGAGGTGTTGGGGGTAGCGTTCATGATACAATCACAGCTGCTCACCCTCATTGTTTTACAGCTGATGAATTCAGCAGAAGCACAGTAAGCGTTCTGTAAATGGATCGACAACAACCGGTGCTTTTGTTGTTTTTGTGTGGCTACATAAAAAAATTATATAATGGGCTCTTGCTAGCACAGAAATAATGCTCCTCTTTTCACTTACCCCTATTCACCATTAACCAATGAGCATGTCTGTTTTCTCTCTCTCTCTCCTTCTCCTTGTCTCTCGCCTGCTTACAATCAGTGGCTTAAGGCCAAGGTAAGAAACAGTTGACTCTACTTTACTAAGTATTAACTCTGTCTCGCTATCTGCGCTACACAAATTCTTGCTTGGCATGACATTGTGTATTGGGCTATGACGTAAGGGATTAGAATACATATGGTAATGCAGATTAAGGAAGGATTTGCAAATGTGTTTGTATTTCTGTTAGTGAGAAGGAAATATCTTTCTGCCTTCCAACATGTCCTCCTGTCTGTCTGTCTGTCTGTCTGTCTGTCTGTCTGTCTGTCTGTCTGTCTGTCTGCCTGCCTGCCTGTCTGCCTGTCTGTCTATCCCACTGGTTTTATGGTCTATCCCAGTGTTTTCCCCCAAATCGTGTTCAAACAGCATTCATAAACAAACCCAAAGGGATTTGATGAAATAATCTGCTAAATGACTGAATCACTGTATGTTTAAATGTCTCGTCATGGAAGAATCCTGTAATTGTGGTAAAGATCTGGTCCACCCAGCGCACAATAGCAGGTGTTGGGGCTGAAACATTGTCTGTCTGACTGTTATCTGCTGATTCTGTGGTGGTTGTGAGAGAGCTGTAGAGTTCACTCCCTTCTCTCTCCACTTTCTCCTCCTCTCCATCTTAAGCAACAGGGGAACAACGCAGCCGGACGAGGGGGGACGCTGTCCAGGACCAACCCCCCCACACAGAAGCCCCCCAGCCCTCCCATGGCGGGCCGCGGCACCCTGGGGTCAGCACCTACTTTCTACAGTGTTGATGTGTTTGAACACGCTAGCATAGACTCAGTCCATGCTGCGTGCTATGCTTACAGGTTTCATCCCAATTATAGCGCATCGCTTCAGAGGGTTAAAAAAAAATAATAATAATCAAATTATATTCAGCTGCTTCGAAAGGCCCAATGTTTTCCGCAGTATCGTAAAATGATTGAACGTTGGCCTATTAGGTTTCCTCTACTCAGCCGTAGTGCAGCACGGTGTGTTTATGTAGGTAATGGGTGATGGTTTATAAGGAGGTGCTTGGTGCCGGTGGTGCCAAAGCAGTTTGGAGCTCCTTATATGTCCATTGTGTTGGTGGGGTTTGCTTTGTGGGTCAAAAGTCACGCTCATGGTTTGGATACACACAGGTTATGTCCTCATCAATGCTGTGTTTATTTGTGCGATCAGGAGATCAGGGCTTTTGTGAGTCCTCCATACTGCTTTTATTGACATCAATCTCTCTCTCTGTCGTCCTTTATCTCTTCCCTCCATCCAACTTCCACACCCTACCTCAATTCTCCCCTCCCGCCTTCCCCCCTTCTCTTTCTCTCTCTCTCTTTCTCTCTCTCTCCCTCTCCCTCTCTCCCTCCCATCCAGGCGCAACACCCCCTACAAGACCCTGGAGCCAGTAAAGCCCCCTGTGGTGCCTAACGACTACATGACCAGTCCAGCGCGCCTGGGCAGCCAGAACAGCCCCGCACGCACAGCCTCGCTCAACCAAAGGCCCCGCACCCACAGGTAGCTAACTGCTGCCAGCTCGTATGCTAGCAACTATTAACAACATACATGAGTTCTGCAGGAGGCCCCACACTCACAGTTAGCGAGTTTACATGCTAGCAAAGAGTAAGGATGTAGCTGTACTCACAGGTCACACAGGTTCAAGTTAAAAGTGCTAGCTACTAGCAACTACTGAAAATATGTACCACAGACTACACGCCTCTAATTGTATGCTTATGTATGATTGTGCATGAATTCTAGAAATATGTTTGCACCAAGTTGTTTGAGAGATCTCCTTGGAGAGAATATGTCAGTTAACTCACCAGTGAGAAAAGCCAACTCTGCGGGCATGCTGACAGAGATGTCAAAATTAAACACACTAGGAGAGCAGGAAACGCAGGAAATTTTTATTTGTCAGCGGCAGTCGTGTATTAAAGATCCCATGGCATGAAAATTTCACTTTTTGAGGTTTTCTAACATTAATAGGAGTTCCCCTAGCCTACCTATGCTGTAGCCTGGTTCTACCAGACTCTCGTACTTCACTTCATTTCATTTCATTTGTACAGAGAGTCTGGACCTAATCAATTGACAAACGTTAACTCACTTGAAGGCGGGTGTCTGTTGAAGTTTAAAATGATTGGATCTGCCCAGTGCCACTCTGGATCTGCCATAATAACCAATCGCTAACGCAGGTTGTACACAAACCAAACACCTTGCACGTCTGCACGAAAATGTCCGTCAACGACAGCTGCAGGTTTTGTTCGTCGAATTTAATTTATCAGGGAAAAATTGCACATTGTAAATCAACTACCGACCTACAACAACTCAAACTGGCGTACGACTTTATCGTCATTGTTCTCAGACACGCCCTCTGTTCGCTGATTGGCGGCCGCTGTGGCGGTGTTACGTTAAAATTGTACCGGGGGCGAAAATTGTACCGGCCTACGTCATCGTTTGTTTACATCCTGACAACCTGCCCGGCAACAGACTATGCGATGCAGAAAACATGTTTCCAAACGACGAAATAACATAATGCAGATAGCGGATCGCTATCTGTATTATGATAGATAGCGATAACAATTGTTTTTACTTTATATTTGTATTGTATTTAATTGTTTAATCGAAACAATAAAAAAATTTGCCCGCGAAACGGCCGAACGCGTCAAATGACAAATGTTTTGCCCGCGAAACGGGCGATCGCGTCAAATGACGTAGGAAGGTTCTTGAAACATAATACAGATAACGGATCGCTAGATAACACTTGTTTTTACTTTATTTACTAGCTAAATTCGATTAAACAATTCAATACAATACAAATATAAAGTAAAAACAAGTGTTATCTAGCGATCCGTTATCTGTATTATGTTTCAAGAACCTTCCTACGTCATTTGACGCGATCGCCCGTTTCGCGGGCAAAACATTTGTCATTTGACGCGTTCGCCAGTTTCGCGGGCAAATTTTTTTATTGTTTCGATTAAACAATTAAATACAATACAAATATAAAGTAAAAACAATTGTTATCGCTATCTATCATAATACAGATAGCGATCCGCTATCTGTATTATGTTATTTCGTCGTTTGGAAACATGTTTTCTGCATTGCGTAGTCTGTTGCCGGGCAGGTTGTCAGGATGTAAACAAACGATGACGTAGGCCGGTACAATTTTCGCCCCCGGTACAATTTTAACGTGACAGCGGCACCAGAAAACCAAATTACATACAGCAGGTCCAGACCTAGTACTGAAGGGAAATTCAAATTGAGCGGAAGTACTTAGGCGGGCGGAGCCAGGCTACCTATGCTGCCCCAGTAGCTAGAAATTTCGTTGGGTGTAGGGATGGGCGTGAGGAATCGATTACTCGAGTACTCCTCGTTTCAAATGAACTCGGTTGGTGGGACAGGCAAACTCGAGTTTGCATATACACACACAAACAACGTTTTCTGAAGCAAATGTATCAATTTTCTGTCGGCGCCACTAACGCATGCCGTGGGCACAAAGCAAATTAAATGTATCCATTTCTGTGTGGCGCGTTCCGTGCCGTGTGCAGGCACGCCAGAATTCAAAAAGTTAAGAGATGGCGGTTAAAGCAAAGCAAAGCGAAGAATTGAAATACTTTAAAGAAATAGGAGATCATAAGGTGAAATGTAAAATATGCCAAGCGAAATCGAGCTACAAGAAAGTACTATGCGGCAACATATGCTCCTGAAACACAACGGTGAGTTCGGGAAAGCAGACCTGCAGCAACCAAGTGTGTCGGCTATTTTAACCGCCGCAAGACGCAGCTCTAATCCCGGCCGTGTAGAGAAGATCACAACGCTGAGTATTTCCATAGTCCATTTGCTGCCGTTTTATTTGCAGCTTTAAATTATTTGCAATGGTTAGGCTACTTGTTTTTGTTTTTTTTAAACTGTTGCAGGCCTTGGTTCGACGTGATTTAAATTGTGAGACGCATATTTATTTTTGTAAGGAAAATGTGTTTTGAACGTTTGCAAAAATAAATAGTGAATACTCTGATAACTCAGACTGTTTTGATGGAGAATAAGCATTACATGTTTGGTTGGTAATATTGCCGTTCATCATCAAGCCTATTCCTGCTGCAGATGCGTCACATTCTAAAAATAGATTTGATTAAACGAGTACTCGATTGATCCTCGAGGAATTCCTTCAATCACTCAAGTTTGGAATTTACCACTCGTGCCCATCCCTAAGCACTAGGCATTCTGCTCCGCCTTTGAAAAAACGAAGCTCAGACGCGCCGTTTTGGAATTTCCCCGTATGTCGTCATAAGGGGAGATGCCACCTCCCCTTTCTCTGCCTTGCCAGCCCAGAGAATTTGGCCCGTCAGTGAGCTACGACCGGGCAAGTGCCACATGCGTGTGTGTGTGTATGTGTGTGTGATTAAACCCACTGTAACGCAAGTGTTGTACACTTCTTTGTTATTTGATAACCGTTCTGCTGTTGATGTTATGGCGCATAACACGTCGGTTCTTTGACGTCTCTGGTATTTCCACAACAAGACTGTTGTTGGGGTTATCTCAGCCATCGTTGAGCCCCGCTGCCCGCCGCCCGCTGCCGCGAGGCACCACCACACAAAGCACCACCGCCCGGCAGCGGGCAGCCCGCCGCCGACAGCGTGCGGTTCAGTCTGGACTGTAACGCAAGTGTTGTACACTTCTTTGTTATTTGGATAACCCTTCTGCTGTTGGTGTTATGGCGCATAACACTTCGGACTCTCGTCTCTGGTATTTCCATAACGAGACTCGTAGTGGGGGTTATCTCAGCCATGGTTGAGAAGGAATTTGGGGAAAGGAACTTTGGCCTTGACTTCCTGAAGTACATCAACCAAGACCCTAACCCAACCCGTGATTGTCTCCCGCTTGAGCCCCGCTTCCCGCTGCCTGCTGCCGGGGGACCACCACCTCGGCGCTGCCCATTGCAGGAGGCGGTGGTGCCTAAGCGCTGCCCGCTGCCGAGGCGATGGTCCCTCGGCAGCGAGGCTCCGGCGGAAGACAATCGCGATCAACAATCGCAAGCAACACTCCCTTTCTCCTCCATGTCGCGGTTCAGTCTACTTCAGATTGATGTGGACGTGGAAGAACCAGAGATGTCGGAGAACCTGACGCAGTCGTTTGAGATTCATAATATTGTCTGGAGGCGCACACATGCTTTTGGCCATGATAATATATATTATATGATGTAGATTATATTATCTATGTATAATATGATATTATTTAGATATAGAGCTGAAGGACTCCCGCCGGAGCACCCGGAGTGTTCTAGAATATTTACAGAACACGGCCAAAGGCTGTGGGCCTCGCCATTGCGATGCATCCACTGTAAACAGAGTGCATGGTACCATGGCCACAAGCTGCTCAGGGCCACACCCGCAACCTCCTCTTTGACCCGCCTCTCTCCCCCTCATTTGCATTAAAGCTACCGACACCGAAACGGCGCGTTTGGGTAAAGCTCAATGTGCGACTAGCTCGTAGTGGCTGTAATTCTGCAACACGGCTGAATTTCTCACTCCCTGTCTCTCTCTCCCTGTCTCTCCCTCCCTCCCTGTGTCCCTCCCTCTGTCTCTCTCTCTCCCTGTCTCCCTCCCTCCCTGTCTCTCCCCCTCCCTGTCTCCCCCTCCCTCCCTGTGTCCCTCCCTGTGTCCCTCCCTCTGTCTCTCTCTCTCCCTGTCTCCCTCCCTCCCTGTGTCCCTCCCTCTGTCTCTCTCTCTCCCTGTCTCCCTCCCTCCCTGTCTCTCCCCCTCCCTGTCTCCCCCTCCCTGTCTCTCCCTCCCTCCCTGTGTCCCTCCCTCTGTCTCTCTCTCTCTCCCTGTCTCCCTTCCTCCCTGTCTCTCCCCCTCCCTGTCTCCCCCTCCCTGTCTCTCCCTCCCTCCCTGTGTCTTTAGTGGCAGCAGTGGGGGGAGTGGCAGCAGGGAGAACAGCGGCAGCAGCAGCGTTGGCATTCCTCTGGCGGTTCCCACTCCCTCCCCCCCCAGCATGGGCCAAGGTAAGGCTGGATTTCATGTGTTCCCCTCTCAGGTTAACCAATCAGAATATGTTTACCCTGTTGAAATGATCCACTAATGTCATTTGACTGTGATGGAGATGATGAGTCGATTATTACAGTAGCATTAATCCAGCCAGCCACCACCCTCCAACTCCACGGCCCTCCCAATCACTGTATTGGATTACGACTAGAGTACCATGGGTAACCTTTGAAATGGGTTCTGAGGACACAATTCTATAATTTGACTGAGAAGGTGGAGTTTTCCTCCTTAACATTATTATTATAATTATATTAATGTAGTCCCCCACCACAGACAGCACACCGTGGAGGCATATCACTTCCATCATTTTGGGAATTCTAAAGCTAATGAATGTTGTCCATAAAAATGTAAACACCATTGAATTCATAGCATTTGAATATTAATAATATAATACTTTGAAAACAAAGTCATCTGAATATATTTGTTCTGAATTCACCTCTTTGTAATTCAAACATGGCATTTGAAAAAAACAAACACGATATCAAATATATATATATTCATATAAATATATATTCACACAAATTCAGATACAAAAATGGAAGTTGTAGATATTCCAGAAGCAATATTCATTACTAATATTCAAGTGATCAAAATACGACCAGAAAATTCAAGCCATAGGAATCAGCAATCGAGACTGAACGCATCGAACCGACTGCTGCCTATAGAGTCAGTCAGTCATGGGATCAGAGAAAACTGCTTGAGAATTAAACCCAACGATTGCCAGCAGGGAACGACGGGCTCCAGTACGGTCTCCAGTACGGTCCGGTTCGTGTCAGTTATGATGAACATTCAAAACTCGGAGCATAATAAACACGGGGTTTCTCATCACACAACAGATATGATCACTTTCAGTCTCGATTGCTTTGACCTGTCCTTGAAATGCCCTGCTTCTTTTGGCTTGAACCTTCAGGTCGTTATTTTGAACACGCTAATATTTAGGGCATTTTAGCAGACGCTTTTATCGTAAGCGAGGTACAACGGTTAATGCACACATCCACACACCGACGGTATCGGGATCACTCAGGGACACCTTGACGCATTTGTATCGGAATGAGTGGACATTGAATTATTATTTTTTTAATTGTGTTTTAAATGGTACAAATGGAAAGGCCATGTTTGAATTTTCGTAAAGTGAATTCAAAACCGATCCATTCGAATGAAATTCAATGGAACTTGCAAATTCAAGGGTATTTACATTTTCTCATGCACATTTTCTTATACCCCCCCCCCCCCCCCACACACAGTGGCCCCTGTTTCCACGGCAGTGCCCCAGGGGCCCGGCTTGGGCCCCATCCCCATGTCCCAGTTCGGCACAATCTCGCGCCAGGTGTCTCGCCATAACTCGTCCTCCACCACCTCCTCCGCCTCCATGGTGTCGGCCACGGGCACCTACCGCCGCGCCCCCCTCCCTCAACTCCCAGTTCTCCATCTCCCAGCAGCCCCACCTCAACGGAGGCCCCGTCTACCCCCCCAACCCAGGTAACCCGGGTAACCCAGGGCTGTGTGGGGGGGGGTCGTAGTGAGAGTGGGGGGGGCAAGAGAGAGAGAGAGGGGGAGAGAGAGAGATAGGGGGGCAAGAGAGGGGGAGAGAGAGGAGTAGGGGGGCGAGAGAGAGAGAGATAGGGGGGCAAGAGAGAAGAGAGAGAGAAGAGAGAGAGAGAGAGAGAGGAGAGAGAGGGGGGGGGAGAGAGAGAGAGAGATAGGGGGGCAAGAGAGAGAGAGAGGGGAGAGAGAGAGAGAGAGGGGAGAGAGAGAGAGAGAGAGAGAGGGAGAGGGAGAGGAGAGAGATAGGGGGGCAAGAGAGAGAGAGAGAGGGGGTAGGGAGAGAGAGAGAGACTCCTAGGCCCACACTATTACTGCATTACAATAAATAGATAGATAGATAGCTAAGTAGGCAGACAGAAAGACAGACGCATACACAGACAGACCAACATATAGATAGATTGAATGCATCGAATGTTTCACAGCAAAACAGCACTGGGAATCATCGTGATGAATAATCCTTCCATTACACCGTATCAGTGCACGACGTGCTGTGCGACAATGCAGAGGGGGGACCTGTTTAACATTCTACATGCTGATCAGGAGCCAGCATGGGGCTCTCTTGTGAGTCAGAGCACTTCCCTCCATGCTGCCTCCACCACAGTGCATTTAGACAGGGTTTAGCTCTTCGTGTTTAGATTGTCTTCTGAAGAGGTGTGGTGAATCATAACGATGGAGCATCAAGCTGTTGGTTTCAGGTTGTCTCTCTATGCAATGCTGCCTGCACCCTGCGAGGGAGACAGCTTCACTGTTAAACATCACTTGGAGAAGCTCTGTGAGTCAGTGGTGAATAGGGAATTATGGGATAGACAAGAGCCTCAATGTGTCTTCCTACATGTTACTGTTCCACTCACACACACACACACACACACACACACACACACACGTTAACTCTCCTCTTACATACACGTTGATTTGTTCTCAAAGATTCTGACACTTCGCTACATCATTTGCGCACGCACACACAGAAAAGGACACGGAACCATACCTACAGACTCAGGCATTCACTAGATGAGGGGGATATGAGGACCTATGAACACTAGTGTGTGTGTCTGTCTTTGTATGTACGTGTGTACATGCACATGGAACCATGTGTGCAAGTGTGTGTGCTTGTGTGTGTGGGTGCATATGTACGTGTGTGCATGCAAACGTGTGTGTGTGTGTGTGTGTGTGTGTGTGTGTGTGTGTGTGTGTGTGTGTGTGTGTGTGTGTGTGTGTGTGTGTGTGTGTGTGTGTGTGTGTGTGTGCGTGCACATTTGTGTTTTTGTATGCTTGTGATGCCCATGATGCAACATCATGCAAACATAGCCCAGACGTTCCAAACCTTTCTAACAGAAACCACCAAGTAGACAGTGAAAGATGAGCATACATCTGGGCCTGAGGTGGAGGTGGTGAGTGCTGGGACACTTGGGAAGCCCTTCTGGAATGTGTGCGTGAGAGTGTGTAAGCGGACTGACAGGTCATCAGCAATGTTCAGGGGGAGCCTTCAAGGACTTCTGCATGAGATGCAGTTCATCACCTCAAGCAGACACAGCCTGTATGGATGCCGTCACCTCAGCGCTATATACCTGTCTACCTCAGCCTACCACAGACACACACAAGCAAGAGAAGACACACATAAACGCACACACAAAGACACACATGCACACGCACACACACAGACACACGTTTACAGCTACTCTAAAAAATGGCCACTTTCCAAAAAGGCCTCTTGGTTTGTTTGAAGGAGATGGATCAACTCATTGTAAACCCCTGGCAGAACAGAACAAAAAACATTATACTCTATCTCTCACACACACACACACACACCACACACACACACACACACACACACACACACACACACACACACACACACACACACACACACACACATTACTGTCTCTCTGAGATATGTCTCCTTTCGAAAGGGCCCAATGTTTAAACGTGGCAGTGTACACCCAGATGGATGATGGATGGAACAGTCAACCAGTTGGTACGGTCCCCTGGGGTAGCCTGCTAGGCTGATCCATTAAGCATTCCTCTGGGTGGTCACTGCTACTCGTGACGTCACTAGCAGGTCGATTTTTAAGCGGCTTATTATGGCAAAACAGCACCACACCTGGTGTCAAAGTAGGGGGGTTTAATGCAACCAAGCAGCTCTCAGCTGCGGCCCTCTGCTGTAGCATCTCTGTGAGGTAAGGGGTCACACACAGGCCCCCAGCCACGACCTGAGAGCTACACAGCACAAGCTGGGGCTTGAGGATTGATGGAGTGTACCAAAGTTAAGAACCTAGCATAGCCCAGCCATCACATAAGCTTCCACTACAAAAATATATTTTGGAAACAGATGTTAAATTCATTTCAGGAAATAAATCAGAATACAATTATACTGTATACGATTACATATCATTTGAGTACATGATATGAAATCTGACATGACCTATCATGAAATAATTATTCTAATGTGACTAATTATAGCCCTCAGTCCCCTGGTCACAGTCCCACTAAAGGCTGCTGGTACCAGGAGAAGGGGCGAGGGAGCTATAGCCTTCTTCTTCAGTCCCCTGGTCACAGTCCTACTAAAGGCTGCTGGTACCAGGAGGAATGCATCATGCTTGCAGGTGACGTACAGATTTGCTTTGCTTACACAAGTCTTTTTGTTTGTTTGTCCTTCCTTCTACCTCTTACACTCTCCCTCCTCCTCCACCTCAATTCTGCCCCCACACCTTCCTCCCTCTCCCTCGCTCTCTCTCCTCTTCATCCACTGCTCTCTCGCCCGCCGGTGCGTGTGATGGGTGTCGCTGCTCCAGTTGCTGTGGCTCCTCCCCCTCCTCCCATGGTGCAGTTGACTCCCCAGATCCCCCTGACTGGTTTTGTGGCCCGCATGCAGGAGAGCAGTAAGTACCACACACACACACACACACACACACACACACAGCTCAAACACACACATACACACCTGAGATAAATACACACACACCTCAGACACACACACACACACACAGACACACCTGAGACACACACACACACACACCGGAAGCCCCATCCACACAGATTTTTTTTGTTGGTGAAAACACCGTTCAGAAAGATCCGTGTCCGTGTTCGGATTCTTGTGTACGCTAAATACGCAAAAAAGTTTAAAAGCTGCATTCTCCGCCTGTCTTCTTCTTTTATTGTTGGAGAACCAGCGCCACACAGTGGCCTTGAATATGTACTACAGAGTCTCTACAGCTAGATGCGTTTTCGCAATGAGTCCGTCTTTACGTAGATATTCCTGAAACGCTTCAATGGAAAACGGAGGGGAAAAGATAGTTTTCACCAGTGTGGACGGGGCCTGAGATACACAAACACACAAAACTTGAGACAAACACACACACACACACCTGATACACACACACACACCTGAGACACACACACCTGAGAAACACACGCATACCTGAGACACAAACACCTGAGACACACACATACACACCTGAGACACATACACACCTGAGACGTACACACATACCTGAGACACACACACACACACACACCTGAGACACACAAACCAGAGACACACACACACAACTGAGACACACAAACCTGAGACACACACACACCTGAGAAACACAGGATCGTTCAATGCTTGGCTCCCACTACTTTATTTTGCTCATAGAAATAAGGGGTTGCTGCAAGCGGTAATGGTAATAGTTTTAGCAGGGTTTTAATGAGCATATTAACAACTACTACTAATACTAACAGGCCGGTAATTTAATGAACATTAACAGGTAGCGTGTTCTTTCTGTCATGGTGGTTCGTCCTGAACAATAGCGCCTGTGTGCTTCTTCAGTGTATAGCATGAGTCCTGCTTTGCACACTCACGCATGCAAGAACACACACGCACTCACAGACACACAGGCATTGTCATATACCTACACACTCACTGATGTAGTGTACAAGCAAACACTTTTGTTTCTATGCACAGTGTTTAACACACGTACAACATCTGCATAAAAGGCGGATTTAAATGCATCCCAAACACATGAACGCATGAACCTTGGCGGGTCAGGGGGCAGGGGAGGGGCCAGCTGGAGTCTGTCTGGACCGTTCTTCTCCAATACACACACACACTCACCCACACACACTCACTCACTCACTCACACACACACAC